>NW_008825150.1:2497135-2512966 GCF_000699105.1 Pygoscelis adeliae
CGCCACGGGGGGCAGCCTGCGCGCGGGTGACCGGGGGGCTTCAGGTGGACTCGAAGGCCCTCGTCTGCCCGTTGGAGCTGGCGCCCAGGCTCCCCCCGAGGCATGCTGGAAGAAGGGTGATCCTTTTTGAAGCTTCACTCACGGAGTGACTCAGAGTGACTTAAGCAGTTGCCTGTGGGTGAGGTCTGGTGTCAAGCTTCAGCCGCCCTGTGTCCACCGATCGGAAGGCCCCAGCCATCTGTTACCCTCCTCGCGTTCGCCCTGGAAGTGTTAGGTGTTTTCCAGAATTTCCAGGAGCATCCCTGTTTTCTGAGGTTATGCACTCTGCAATTGCTTGTTGAATAGATCTGTGTGCAAACTGCTTTGGCAGAGCTCAGGATGTCCTCTCAGGCTAGGCCTGGTCTGATCCTGCTTTTCATCTGTCTACTAGCAAAGGAGGTAAAGCTTAGTGTAATCTTAGGGGGTTTTGTGGTTTGTTTGGTTGGGGTTTTTTTGGCTTTTGAAAATATTTGTAGTGCTGATAAGATGCTACTCCATGGCTATCTATAGCCTGCCTGTAATTACCATTTCCCTTCTGACATGCACTGGCTGTTGTCAGCCAGCTAAAAGTGGCATAAAAGTGGATAGGCCATAAGAGTCATAGAATCATAGAATCATTAAGGTTGGAAGAGACCTCTAAGATCATCGAGTCCAGCCGTCAACCCAACACCACACCAAGGACACACACCAAGCTAGACATACGCCGAGTACAGAACAGCTTGAGCCAGTTCTAAGAGGTAAGATTTCATAGAATTTCATAGAATCATTAAGGTTGGAAAAGACCTCTAAGATCATCGAGTCCAACCGTTGACCCAACACCGCCATGCCCACTAAACCATGTCCCTAAGTGCCGCATCTACACGTCTTTAACACAGTACCAAGTTTTTTCCCTTCATTGCTAAGCTTTGGAGCTATATAAAGACCAGATGAGAATCAGGTACGTCTGCAAAGTGCGGATGAAAGGCGAGTTGATAATCAAAATGCAAAGCAGACATACGCTTTCTCTCAAACTCCCTATTGCCAACTTCTACAATTTTATCACAAGTTTCATAATCAGCATTCTTCTTAAAGCTCCTTGGATTAAATGGTTGTGCAAGAATTTCAGTTTATGTTTTCACTGTTGTGAAATAAAGCTTGAAAATGTGACTGGAATATTTATTTCAGAGACAAAAGCAGAAAACAGACAAAAGGTCCCAAATGGATGCATTTTTTAAGAGATGAGGTGGGGCTAATTCATGATTATGAGTATTTGGGAATGACGCAACCGGAGAGGCAAGCAAAGGAGGGAAACGAAGCCAACAAAATGACTGATTCTGTAAGTATGTGCAAAAAGGGAAATTTTCACATGGAGAAAATCTCCTGTGCTCAGAGCTATAGAGTGCATTTAAGGCCAGGATGAGGCCAATCGGCAGAATTTTTGCTTCTGCTGTAAAGCAAAACAAAAATAAATGTGGAGATGGATAACAAAGAGTCTACCTATAACAGCAGGCACTCCAAATGCAAAAGAAAAAGAAAGAAAATTAAATATAGCTGCCTAGTTTGATGGTCCTGCATCTAAAAAAAACCAAAAACCAACCGTCACTATTCTTTTGTTTCAAAATCAGCCATGTCACTTGTTATAGTTCTTGAAAGAGAGCCCACATAACTGATGGATGAATTATTCTCTAATATTTACGGACAGAATCATATGACAATGCTGTTCTTCTAGAGTATCATACACAATATGTGAAAGGCCTTTCGGACAATGGGAGCTGCATAGAGCTAACCAGAGTAACTGGTGCTGTAGAACTTAAGCTGGTTAGCATGCTTAAAGGAAATTGGAAATGTTCTTAGATGATGTGAGCTGGTGAGTAGCTATGCAGACACGTGGGTGTGAAGGAGATTAATTCACTCATGGCCTGTGCATAGGATCCATTCCACAGTCCTTATTTGGGAAAAGACTGGAAGAGTTTGTACAAGTTGCTGGAAGAGTTTGTACAAGTAAAGACTTCACAGTCAGGTGTGCAGTAGGAAAAACTTTTCTTGTTGAGGAAGTAGTTAACAACAAAATTTCCCCTCAGACTGTGTTTCCACTGCAAAGGACTCTTCATTATTTTTGTATGCCCAATATGTTTGCATTATCTCACTGAAGTTTATAAATATGCTTTCTCGAGACTCCTGGCGTAGAGTGGGACCTCACCTCCAGTGCACCGTCCTGGGAACTTGGAAGCTTCTCTGATGTTAGTCCCTGAAACCGAGGCAAGAGAAATTGTCCCAGAAGTTTCCCTATCTTTTCAGTGAGAAGAAAGAAGTGGTAGCTTGACAGATGAAGAGATTTGAGAAACAGGAAGGGATGAGGCAATTCATGATGACTGTCTGGGTTTAGAGATACAGAAACATGAGAAGAGCAACCACGCAGAGCTGGGGAAGATGGTACCAGCAGGAGCTGAAGGAATTTATGGGAGCAAGGAGCCAGAACAGAAGGGTATGAGGAAGAGGGAATCTGGAAAGACAAGACAAAAGCTTTATAACCTGTGTAGAACTGAAGTCAGTCTTCCCAGAATTGAAGTCAGGATTCTGTCCTGGTTTTGGCTGGGATAGAGTTAATTTCCTTCCCAGTAGCTGGTACAGTGCTGTGGTTTGGATTTAGTGTGAGAACAATGTTGGTAACACACCGATGTTTTAGTTGTTGCTGAGCAGTGCTTACACTAGTCAAGGACTTTTCAGCTTCCCATGCTCTACCGACTGAGAAGGCTGGAGGTGCACAAGAAGCTGGGAGGGGGCACAGCCAGGACAGCTGACCCCAACTGGCCAAAGGGACATTCCATACCATGTGACGTCATGCTCAGTACACAAACTGGGGAAAGCTGGCCGGGGGGGGCCGGTGCTCGGGGACTGGCTGGGCATCGGTCGGTGGGTGGTGAGCAATTGCATTGTGCATCACTTGCTTTGTATATTCTTTTATTATTGTTATTGTTGTTATTTTTATTTGATTTCAATTACTAAACTTTTTATTTCAAGCCACGAGTTTTCTCACTTCCGATTCTCTCCCCCATCCCACTGGGGGGGTGAGAGTGAGCAAGCGGCTGTGTGGTGCTCAGTTGCCAGCTGAGGTTAAACCACGACAGATTCCCAAGTTTCTCTGTTGTCCAGCAAATTATTTGAAATCCACTATTTTCCAGTGGCTTATCCATATAAAAAGACAAGATACTACTTCTGTCAGTTTCTTTGGTTCAAGTGGTAAAGGTTTCTTTGTGACCTTTAAAGGTCCAACACTGCTGATGACCCTTGGGAACGTCATTATGGTTCCATGGTGTAATTATCTGTGCTTTCTCAAAAAATCACACACAATTATATATAAAAATGACAATAACAATTATATATAAAAATGACAATAAAACCACTTCTGGTTTAGATAACAGTCTCATTTGTTGTATCATCTTTCATTTCTAAAACGTAATCCACGCTATGTACAAAATAGAAGGGGAATCTTAAGGAAAACGGACTGTATACTACAAGATGAATGATATTTCAAAGAGCACTAATTAAGCTTGTATAAATGATGCTTTTTTGGCAATTTCTTATTTTTGAGAGCTTAATTTACACTCATGATATACATTAGGAATACATATATCTGCATTCAGTTGCCAAAAATAAGAGAAAGCAGATGGTTTGCCTGCCTGTTTGTGTGTTTATATAGCACAGAGGAAATACTCCCAATCAAATAAATGAGGTTTACAGTAAATGGAGAAAGTGATGCAGTTTCTGAATTGATTAACTTTAGCAGTCAGACTTTTTAAATTATCAGAGGAAACATCATAAAATGCTGACAACTGATGTCGGCATTAACCTTAAAGTGAAACTCAGAGTGCCTACTCACCAAAATGTACCAGATACCCCATCTTTCAAGAAACAACAGACAATCGCAGATCTGGGGCTGTACAGTCCTACATTTAAAGAACAAGCAAATGGTCTCAAATAAGAATTTGCAATGCCACAAAGAAAACTTAATCCACTGCTGCTCTTTCTCCTCAAAATACCACTAAGTGTTTGCTACAGCCACTGTCACCTGAATAGCGCCTAATACTTTGGAGTGGGATGGGGTTTCTTCTTTCTCTTCCTGTGTTCCCGTAGTTATCTGCTGTTTTTATTTTCTCACTTCTACCTTTAATATCTATTTCCTTCACAACTGTAAAAAATAGTTCACAGATTTAGAGCTCCTTATGTAAAACTCATTCTTCCCTGAGCCGTCAGTCTGGCTATGCACATTAAAAGCCGTATCTATAGGCCCAGAGATCCAGGTTGAATTCCTAGAAACACAACACATTCCTCAGAAACCACAAAGCTGACTCATTCAGAGTACTTCAAGTAACAGTACAGTGTATCATACCACCTCAACCCTAATACATAAAATTAAAAGCTTCATGCAAAAGCCATAAGCATCTAAAAAAACCCTTACACTTTCTTCAGCAGGCTTTGAATTAAGACAGAGGGCCTGATGTATTCTTGATAACACCTGCCAACTTTGCTAGATGGAGAAAGAAGCTCTTGGTTTAAAAAAAAACAACCCAAGTTCTTATCTCTGCCAAGTGAAATTAATGTTATAACCCATTTCTGGCTTTTGCTTCCTTTTTGCTTGCACCAAGAAACCAAATTGTGAATTTCACTTTCTATTTATACTCAGTTTCCCTTTCTGATTATCATGCTCAGTTAGTTTGGGTTTCTAGAGCCAGGCTGAAGCTCTGTGCAAGCACAGGAGCTGATCCCGATGGAGCAACCTCCGGGATAGGGGTGTGAAACTAAAGCTCTTAGAAAAAAATGACAGATTAAATTTTTCTATGTTTTTTTTATCAGGAATCTGTTCCTGCCTTAGTAATGGAAGGATCTCCCTCGAATTTTTATCCTGAGTGGGTCTTGACCATAGTCAGGCAAATCATCAGAAAGTGGTAGTGGCCCTACTGATCACATCGTAACCAGCATCAGCATTTTTTTACCACTAACAATTATTTTTGTGCTAATTGCGTATGTGCCTATCATCCCTTTTCAAACAGTTCATGTGGCAGGAATTACAAAATCATACCATGAAACAAGTGTGGGGCTGATGAGGCATTGCCCCCCATCCTGGCATTGACGGGCGTAACATACCTTTCAGCTCTTTCAACAGAATAAAGCTTCATTCATGGAAAAAACATATGGAGCCATAAATCATCAAAGTGTTCCACATCAGGAAATTATACTTAAGACTTCTTATGAAGAATGAATATCTGGAATAATTATTTAAACACATGACAGCCTGGCAAACTACTCATGACTTCTTTGGGAAATACTGCTTACTGAGGGCAACCTCTTTTCCCGCCATTCTAGCAACAGAGGGTTTATTGTCATCGTGTCTACACAGTTGTTTCTTTGAAGAATGTTTTCAGGCAGCCAAACACAAAATATATAAAGAAATTGTTTTCCTCAAGGAGGTGGTCAATATGTTTATTAAACCCCCGAGGAAACACAAATGAGATGCAATTAGAAATCAGTATTTTGGTAGTAAAAATAAAAGCTGCGATTCAAGGGTGGTAATGTAAAATACCTTTATTTTGGGGTGTGAGAATAACATTTTTTCAGTATCTTTAATCACAGAATATCAACATAAATCGGAGTGGTTTCACTGAAGTCAGTCAGTATCCGTTACAGATGCCAGTGCTTCATGGATGTGTTTTCCTGTGCTTTGTTTAATAATTAATCATAGGAAATAGTCTTTTAACTACTAAGGAAAAAATTCCATCTTGCTATTCATGCTCATATTGAACAGCACCTTCTTCTTTTAAATAGCTTCATTGAAGTCAATAACATGCTCAAGCCAATAACATATTTCAAGTCAATGAGGCTTCTGAAACAATTAAGGTATCCCTCAAAGCGAGGGAGGGGAAGAGAACGGGACCTAACGAAGTCACTGACTGTCGTCCAAGTGGCCTTTTTGTTTCCGCCGGTTCTCCCTCCATGGCCCAGGCTCTGAGGCTCCTTTGTTCTTTCCACAGACTCACCCCTGCTAGCGCCGATGAAAGCTCTGTGAGCGCACACTGTCTCAACAGCTGTTGAAGGAGCTCTTTGCTCTGTGTTTATTCTTCCAGCTATAGCCTCATTAGGACTGGTCAGTAGTGTTTAGAAACTTGCCCTTTTTTCCTTTGTGATCTTTCCAGTTTGACTTCATTTTGCATTGCAAGAGGACGGCATCGATACTCTGCAACAGACTTCCGATTCTTTTGGGAACAAATATAATAATACATTTATCAGCAGATAAGTTCCAATTTCTTTCACTTTTTAGGTGTCTCTTCATTTTCATTGTCATTTTTATTGTAAAATATAAAAGAAGTATTTAGCACAAATGCATTCCTTCGAAATGTAAGGCTACAGCATGGTAGTGTGGAGACTACAGACAAGGACACAGACAGGATGAACACATCAGTTGAATTGAGCTTCAGCCATTTTGAAACCAGGCTTCCACTATGAGTTCTTTGTCTAGGCTCCTTCTGGTCAATGAGGAAAGGTAAGAACTCCAGAGGGCAATTGATACAACCTGCTTTTGGCACTTACTTTATGGTGCATTTTGCCCGAGTCTGGATGCTGGGTCTCCTGTCCCGTCCTATCTGCTGTCATGCCTGCCGGGAATGTGCAGTTGGGAGCCTGGAGGAAAGTGGGACTGTCCCTTTCCCTGCCTCCAATTAGATCACATACAATGTAATATGGAAGGGGGCCCTGAGGGTGTGGTTTGACGAGCAGCTGATCTAACAACTCATGACTGTTGAAAGGATAGTCCCAGACTTCCTTCCCTTCTCGTTTTTTCTCCCTACCCTCATTCCCAGGTCATCCAGCCTCTTTGTTTGCCAGCTCTGCTGCACATCTGACGCCTCTGTGATCCAACTCTACTTGCTAACCCACTAAAATCTATTTACTTTTTTCTTAATGGTTTAATTTTCTGCTGGGTTATGAAGGTGTCTCTGGTCACAGAAGGCTTTTACAAGTGCCACAGCCATCGCAAAGGGAAGTGGCGGTAGTCTGCAGCTGGCAGCAGGGAGGGGAACAGAATAGAAGAAGACCTCCCTGTGTTGGCAGCAGTGAAGTGTCAGACCCACATGGCTCATTCAGAGCCTTTGCCAAACACTTTCCTCTAACTCTCAGGTTGAAAGAAACAGTTGTTTTGGCCCAGCATTGCTCCTGTCCGTTGGCCAGCCACCACTGGCACAGTTTCCAGACCAGAGAACTGATCCAACTGCAAAATAACCTTGAGGGGAGAAAGGATGAGGTGGAAGGGGCTGACTTCAGTAATATCACCCATTGAGTTTACTGAACCCTTATGCCAACAAAAATGAAGAGAGAAGAGAAGAGAAGAGAAGAGAAGAGAAGAGAAGAGAAGAGAAGAGAAGAGAAGAGAAGAGAAGAGAAGAGAAGAGAAGAGAAGAGAAGAGAAGAGAAGAGAAGAGAAGAGAAGAGAAGAGAAGAGAAGAGAAGAGAAGAGAAGAGAAGAGAAGAGAAGAGAAGAGAAGAGAAGAGAAGAGAAGAGCAGCAAACTACATGTTGTAAACTAGGCAAAAAAGGCTTTTACTAATTTATTTGAAAAAATTTGAAAAAATCAACAAACAACATGCATTTAATAAACTCTGCAAATGGTTATGCATAACTGTAATGATAGTTTATTTGTTCAACTTTTGTCAATAACACAGGTACTGTGACTAACTAGTTTACGCTCCTTTTTCTGAATTCATCTGTACATAGCTGTGTTTACCAGAACAGTAAAGCAACTGGAAAAAATACTTCTGGTTTTGTGCATAACTGCAAATTAACATGAACACTTCAGGACTTGTTATTTCTAAAAACATACGGAAATTATATATGTGTAGTTTGAACATATCATTGCAAATACTGACCATGTGATAGTTTGTTACAGATTTACATTTTCCCTTCAACACTGTTAAACATTAAAGAAATGTATTTATTGTTTCATATGTTAAATCATAAAACTAAAAAAATGTGGTTCTTTTCTCCTCAACATTTTTGAAATACAATGTTGCAAAATGATGATCACAATGACAGTAGCACCACCATTTTGTGGAGAGAAGAGTTGAGTTGAGTTCAGCTGGAAGGGACCTACAATGATCAATCACCCAGGTATTCTACAGAACTGGGAACGAACCACTCACGCCGAGCAAAGGGCCCTGGGGAACCTGCTTTTCCTGGTGTTGGTGCTCAGTTAGGCCAGTGTATGTTTGTGCCAAACTACAGCCTTAGGATAGGGTTAATTGTCTGTAGAGGCACCTGCTTCTCTCGACTTACAGTAAAAGCAGTCTAGGTATCAGCTCTTAGCTGATATAAGTCAGGCAAGTAAATCCCATTCTTAGCATCCTTGGCCTGGTTTCCTGTTTCCATCAGAATCAATAGAAACCATTAGTTTTTAACACCTTATTTGTATGCTGTAACAACCATTCCTTTGATACAGTGCAACACTTTAAATACATTCAAATTATTCTCTCAAAATCTGAATACATTTCCCTGGCATGTCCTAAAAATATCTTTTATTTATTATATGTGTTGGTTCCAAACAAATGTCACATTAATAAGCAGAGAGTGTTGGGTAGGTGTACGTCATTAGTCACACGGTGGTTTCTTTTTCCAAAATACTTCCAGAATTCAATCTGACCTCTTTTAACAATGAACTATTTATAGGATTCATAAGGGCCTTATCCTCCAACCCTGACTCAGCCAAAACTCACCACTGACCTTGACCTCCTGTAGTCTATTCTTATAGCCTTACTCATGTGAGGAGCTTTTATTCGCTGACCTGACTTTGAGAGTGTATTCTCATGAGTGTGATTTTGCAGGCTTGGTTCCCAGCTCAGTGGGACTTGGTAAATGTCACAGAATCAAGTCCTAAGGATGCATATATTATTTTTACAATGTTATAAATATAAAAACCAGGGAAAAAGATAAAGCTAAGTTCTGCTTCCAGTACCACAACAATAAACTGAGTGTAATTACATTAGGTTTTCAGAGCTACAAATGAAATCATTGAATTCTCCTTATTTTGAAAGAGAGTGCATACATTTTTAGAAGAAAGCAGTCACCAAGTTTCTGAATCACAACAATTATTACTAAATAAAGTAGTTGTTTTTTCTCAACAAGATATAATTGTTTTTAAGTAGAATATTGTTGCAGTGTTAGGTGATTAGCACAGTATGACAACGGCAATTTTTTTCTGTATTTTTTGCATCTTCTTCTGTAACATCTAAAAAACTCTTGATCTATAACTAGTGTCGATATCCCTAATAATTTTATTTTTTTTATTCTGATACAGGATGATACGTTTTTAGAAGCTAATATATTGTCATTAGTGGAGCTGGGTAACAAGATGTGTTCTCTGTAACAAAAAAAAATACTCTTAGCAGTCTAGTATCTTTCAGTTTGTTTGAATGACTCTTCCAATTATAAAGATTATAAATAGGTATGCTCGATGTGTCTTCTTTCCAACATATATAGTGTTACATATCTCTTTCATTTCCTGTCTTGTTTTCTCACTTCAAAGTTGAAGAGTACAACTTTGTAGGTGCTTTTATAAGTCCCCAATGCTTTTTTCATTCACATTTGGACCACTTCTTTTTATTTCCCTGTATTTTACTGTATGTAGTGAAAGGGTATTTATTATACACTTGGATCATCAGTATATTATATGGTGGTCTTTTGTAGCTCCTGTATTTTATTTGTTCTTTTGAATATAAATGTGCAATCAACAGCTGTCTTCAGTTAGCTGCCTACTACAATGCCTAGGCCTTTTTCTCGAGTAGTTACAGTAAAGGTGGAATCATTATGTTTATCAGTAATTGAAGGAATTCCTTCCAATCAGCACTGTCATGCATTTATCAGCATTTGACTTTAGTTGTCCGTATTGCCAGTTAGCCTAGTTTCACCAGCCCTTGGAGCTTTTTGTATTCATTTATAGTTCTAAGTGAACTTTGTAAAAAAATCTGGTAATCTGCAAATGTTGCCAATGTACAACATACGTATTTTTCCAGGTATTCCAAAGTATGAATAGATACCTCCCCAAAGCTAAGTGGTAGCATTTCATTCTACAGTAGTTGCCTTCCTCTGCATACTTAGTGACATGTACTTGATCATCGTGATAGCAGCGCAACTTCTTCGAGGTTTGCTTGGAGATCATGTAGAAGGTACTTACAGGACATACAGGGTTTAGCATCCTTCTCCTCTTGTTTCTTTTCCTAGCTTCTTCACACCGTGAGTGTAATTGCCACAACTCACTGTTAAAAATAAGTCTCGGAGGCACATACATCTTTCCTTGCTTCTGAAGACCCACAGACAACAGGGGCACAGGCAGAAAGCAGTTGCCCTTTATCAACCACGTTGGAAGCTGAGGGTCAGATTTTTTCTCTCCCAAGACCAGGCCAAGGCCATGGTGAAAAGCAGACCATATCTGCCCTAACTATTCCATTACTGGCATCAGAGGAGACAGTCCTGCTACTGGACCCCAGGACAATTCTTGTCAGCTAGGTCAATACTTACAAGCAGTATCTACAAGGGGACTTTCTTGCTTATTAGTTGTATGAAGGCTCCACATGGATAAACACTACTCTTAGACCTGGGTTCATGTCTTCTATCCATTCCAGCTCCTTCATGTAGTCCTCATGTTTAATGGCCATTGACCCTAATGTCCTACAAGCAGCGGTCTTCGTGCCTTGTCATTTCTTTTATTCTAAGGTTTCCAGCTTCCCTCCATTCCCTCCAAAACATGGCTGCCATAGATATCTGTGCCAAGTTCCCTACAAGCACATACTGGCCAGCCTCCTCTTCCATCTTTTCCTCTGTGCACTCCTCTCCTTTAATGCCAATCAGCAAACACAGGCATTGAAATCATCGTATCGGACATGCTTACAGCTGCCCATCTACCCTGGTGTTTAACCAAAAGCCTTCTTTTTTTCTTTCCTCTTCCTCTCTCATTTTGGGCTACTGACTCCTCATTCCACTACAAATGCTACCAGTCCTCAACAGAGGAACACTGCAACTGGGCTTGATTCTGCCTCTTCCCACAGCACTACTTAATTGATCTTGTCATGGCAGGAGAACAGAAATTTAAAATTTATTTAAGGTTGCATATGGATTGCATTGTTGTACCTTCAGAAGTGGTCAATTCCAAATGCTTCTGAGAAAGATGCAAGAAGCCCTGCAGTTGTCAACTAAAGATATTCTGCACCTGTCTTGGATGTTAGGTTTCGCTCTGGTCCCTGACAGTCAGAGACTGATTTATGCCTCAAAGTCTTAACATTTAATATTCCAGAGTATTCAGATTAATTAGAGCTCTGCATATTCTTGAAATCCATAGAAATGTTTAATTCCTTTTTAACTTTTGGGCTCAATGACTTTTTTTATCCACAGTCTAATTAGAGGGTACATGAGAAGTAAGAGAAAGTAAGAAAGAGAATTATTTAAGAAACTGCCATCATTTAATTGCTTTGAATTAAATTCAAACTCCTGCTCTGTCTTCCCTATAGCACTTTTTAGTCTTCTGTGCTCTTTCCTAAGTTAATCACAACTAATCTTTTAAATTTGTCTTCAGAGAACATGCTTTCCATGCTCTGGATCATTCTTATAGCCTTTCCTGAGCATCTTCTGAAGAGGGACTTTGAAAAACTTTCTTTAAAAAACAGGAATAAGGTATATGCACTAGTTTTTCCATTTTGTCAGCACACTTAGATGATAAGGAGCATGGTTTTCCTTTACATGGGCAGAGCTGTTTGTCCTGTCATGCTCATGGTTAGGCCTTTTATAAGTCTGTCGTTGAGACTGTGTCAACCACTTGACCGTGTGATAAAGACTCCCATCTTATAATTCCTATAAATCTTTTTTTGTCTTAATTTTGTAAATATATACACATGCTACAGACTTATACTATTAGATAATTAGATGATTTAAATAAGAATGTTTGTATGTTAGTTCATGAACTTTCTTATTCTTAAAGTGTGGTTGGATATATCCTGCCTGGTTTTTATTTTAAATTTATCAGTTTATATTAACATCTATGTTATTTACTCTGTAATCCTTCTGCTGTTGTTGTATTTTTATTACAAGAAAAATATGATTTTAACCCATGTTCTCTGCTGAAAAAAAAGCTAAACAGGGGTGATTATTTGTTTTGC
Source organism: Pygoscelis adeliae (assembly GCF_000699105.1). Taxonomy (NCBI): domain Eukaryota; kingdom Metazoa; phylum Chordata; class Aves; order Sphenisciformes; family Spheniscidae; genus Pygoscelis; species Pygoscelis adeliae. The sequence goes on from NW_008825150.1 coordinate 2,509,345, forward strand.
GTAAAACTTCAGACTAACTGTGCCAGTCAGATCAAAAGTCCATTTAACTAACATCTTGCCTCTGACAGTGGCCACTAATAGATGCTAAGAGAAAGTATATATAAAACCATAAAAGATTATATTTCCTTCTGTTGTAACTGTTCCAGATTATAAAAATCAGGAATCAAAACAATCTGGAACCTATTAATTATTTTGGCATCCAAAAAATCCTGTGACAATTAGTTTAATGGTTTAATAAATGTAAAAAAGTACATCTGTGTTTTTAATTCTCCTGCCTGATAATTCTGTGTGATATACTCTAGTTTTTATATTAAGAAAAATAGTGCATAATCATTCTCTAATCAGGATTTTATATAAATTTATCATGTTTTCCTTCCCTATCATCTTTATTCCAAGGTGAGGAGGCTATTTAATGTCTCTATGTAAAATCTATCCCCTACCTCTTATCACCCTTATTACACTTCTTTGTGTTTTTCTATGACTGCATATTATATTTGAAATGGGCTACAGAGGCTTTATTTTTTGTAATTGTTGTTTTTATTTTCTTGGGAGTCTCATGGATCCGTAATTTGTATCTTTAATATTGTAATAAAGTTCTCTGTAATTTGTCTTACGTCAATGCCTATTTGCTTGTCAAATTCTCACCTAGGTCTTCTAATTTCCATTTTATACTTTACTTCCCATAAGTATCTTTTATGAAGGCATGTAAATGAGTGGTTTGCTTTTCACAGACACAAAAGCCATCTAATGTTAATTATCAATTGTAGTTCACACATTGTTTTTTTGTTGCAGTCCCTGTGTACCTGTCAGGGCTGGCTTTAGCCCTAGGGAAGGTAGCAGCTGTCTAGGATGGCAGACTGGTGGGGACAGCAAAATCGCTGTAGAAACAGTCAGTACTTGGCACCATCCACACTGAAGGCTTCAGAATATCAAGATGAACTGACTTCCTCAGCCCCAACAGTAAGACACCATAGCATCATGTGAATCCCGTGAGGTTCAACAAGGCCAAGTGCAAGGTCCTGCACCTGGGTCGGGGCAACCCCCGCTATCAATACAGGCTGGGGTATGAAGGGATTGAGAGCAGCCCTGCCGAGAAGGACTTGGGGGTCCTGGTGGATGAAAAGCTGGACATGAGCCAGCAATGTTCGCTTACAGCCCAGAAGGCCAATGGTATCCTGGGCTGCATCCAAAGAAGCGTGGCCAGCAGGTCGAGGGAGGTGATTCTGCCCCTCTACTCTGCTCTGGTGAGACCCCACCTGGAGTACTGCGTCCAGCTCTGGAGCCCTCAGCATAAGAAAGACACGGACCTGCTGGAGCGGGTCCAGAAGAGGGCCATGAAAATGATCAGGGGGGTGGAACACCTCTCCTATGAAGAAAGGCTGAGAGAGTTGGGGTTGTTCAGCCTGGAGAGACCTTATTGCAGCCTATCAGTATTTCAAGGGGGCTTATAAAAAAGATGGCGGCAGACTTTTTAGTAGGGCCTGTTGCGACAGGACAAGGGGTAATGGTTTTAAACTGAAAGAGGGTAGATTCAGACTAGATCTAAGGAAGAAATTTTTCATGCTGAGGGTGGTGAAACACTGGAACAGGTTGCCCAGACAAGTTGTGGATGGCCCATCATTGGAAGTGTTCAAGATTGGACGGGGCTCTGAGCAACCTGATCTGGTTGACGATGTCCCTGCCTATGGCCAGGGGCTTTGGACTAGATGATCTTTAAAGGTCCCTTCCAACCCAGACCATGCTATGATTCTATGATCACTATTTGCCAAACCCATTTTCTTACCTGCTTCTTGCCCAGCAGGAAGAGAGTGGCCACACAAAACAGCAATGCCATGCAGTTGCAGTAGGGTTTACATGTTCACACATTCCTGGTGGGGACTGTGGATAGAGAATAGGGCAGGGTGGTGCTGGGCACACAAGCAGTGGGACCATGGTTCCTGGTTATGGGAACAAGAAGCTTGCTTAATTTTCATGCTTTGAACTGTTTAAGGACCTCAAATTAGATGCTCTGAACTGCTTTCTGGACTGAGAGCCTAAGGAGATTAGCTGACGAGTGTTATGTACCATGTTGTGCAGAGTGAATGTTTCTACACGATTTTATTTGAAGAACTCCGTGAATAATAGCCTTGAGTGGTATTCTGAAGCTGGAAAACAACATTTACATGAAAAATGTAAATATGGCTTTCAAAAAACAGTTTTAATTATTTAGGAGCTAAATGCACCAAAGAATGCCTTAATACTAATCGCCTGATTATTGTGTGACTTCCCTCTGAAGTGAGGTTACAGTTGTTTAGGTACCTTCAGGACACATCGCTATTTTAACTTACGTCATTTCTACTATATCTAATCTGAACTCTGAATATTCTGGGCTTCAAAAAACATTTCTTTTTGTTTATTACCACAATCTTATTCTGTATTCTACGCTTTAATTACTGGTACATACTCTGTATCAATATTACTCTCCTTTTCTCAAAATCCTGAAATAGTATTTTTGGCTCCCAATGTAAGGGTCAGCTTCACAGGTCATTTTAAATACCAGTACATCTCAAACTGCCTGAACTAAAGCCGGTGAAGTCAGTGGAAAGTAATACAGCCTGCTGATGATCTGCTTTTTGTCATTTCTGGAAAGGTTTGAAGTTGTTTAATGTATGGAAAGTTTGCAAAAGAGTAACCTTTCTTAAAATCTAGGTGGAGTTAAAAAATTTGCTATTGTCTCCACAAAACAACCCGATGAAGTAATCATCAGGGTCACTGAGGAGGGCAGGCAGCATCCTGCAGAGCCGCACTTCCAGCTCGCTGATGGGGCTCTGTTCATGCAACTGAGAAATGCATTGAGGAGCAGTGTACAAATGTACAACACGTAAATCTAACCAGTTGTTTGTACTTTTTGTAGTTCTCACATGACTAAGAAGCTAACGATCATGAGTAATGTATTTCAGCCTTTTATCCTATGTCTTTTTATCTAAAGATGGGATCCCCAACACATCACCTTCCCCAAACCGTGGAGAGCACAGAGCACTTATTTGTAGACATCCTTTCAGTGCTTCATTTTCAGATGCGTCAGTCTGTAAAGCTGCCACTTCTCCAGCACACCTAATGGGCTCACGGGGCGTGCAGGGTTTACTTCTCGCTTTCAAACAATCGGTGTAAGTACATCTGTTTCCGTGGACTGCAAACACTGAAAGAGTAGCTCTGCTTGTGTCGTGGCAGACACAGCTACTCTGCTAGTAGCTCTAGCTTTCGTTTTGTTCAGGGCTGCAGCCCCACTGCAATGACTGGTCTCTGACCATCCTTTCAATAAGAGTTGTCACAAGCAGGGGAAGCTAAGTGTTTTGAAACATGCTGTTGTTACTGGAAGACCAGTTTAATCAGAGCAGACTGTTCCTTTCAGGTGAAATGCCATTAATTCACTTATGGGTCCTGGATGCACAAAATTTGGAGTAACTACGTGACTACTTCAGAGAGTGAAGTAAGAGTCATCCTCATGGTTGAAGGGGATGAGTGTGAGGTGGAAGGCTTTATCTTCTCCAGTGGGGGCTACAAAGTTTCAAAACATAGCCAAAGGCTAATGAAAACAATCAAGTAATTGAGAATTACCTAAGACACTAACTTGTGAAACTAT
>NW_008825150.1:2512988-2535009 GCF_000699105.1 Pygoscelis adeliae
TCCCCGCCATGGTGCTTTGTAACTATCAATCCTGTAATACAAAACCATGCAAGCAATGTGTAAGAATAATGAACTCAACTAGCAAAACGATTGCAACCACGAGCTGGGCCTGCTACTGAACTAAATTGGGCTTAGTAGTCTGTGAGGGTGAATTGTGTTCATAGAGGTGGGGGAAACGTGTGGTTTTTTCTTAGGGGTTTGTTGGGATTGGACTAGACAGGGGTATAAATGTTGCAGAAGCAGAAAAGCACGGGAATTACTGCTGGGCCTGAAAGATAAAGTTGCAACTTTTAACACAACTGTGCACATGTAAGGCATGTATCATTTTTGCTTAAAATGGGATATCTTTGAACAGTAAGAAGTAGATACGTTACGGTCTGTAAGTACCACAGTAAGTATCTTTTATTTTTATTTGCCCAACAGAAAAGAGAATGTAATTGTAAATTAACTGGCCTATTGGTCTCAGGCTGCCCCAGATGTTAGATTCATATTTCAGCTGCTGTTACCCCACAAGTATATAGTTGAAGCTACTAGGAGTTACATTTTACAGCATACTTTCTAAACACTGTAATCCAATCTTCGGTTAGGTTTCCACCTCTCCCAACCCATCTAGAATACAGAATAAATGCAAAGAGAATTAGAGGCAGATATTAAAGTCTTGGAAATATAACTAATAAATATAAAAGCTGGGAAAAAATTCTGTGCAGCAAAAATAAATTAACATGATTAGCGTAGCATCTTTAAACTTTCTTTTTTTAAAGGAAACAATTCCAGAATTATAGTCACCTAAGGCTTGTCTTCAGGCCAGACTGACTGGAAAATGTTTCAATTTCAATAAACCACTGTTTGGTTTAGTCTGAAACTGGTAGGACGTGAAAAACTTCAACAAAACCTCATTTAAATATAGTAATGCCCAATTTCGGTCATGTAACATGTATAAACAAGATGTCCATCAGCTTAGTTGGCAATTTTGAAAGTTTTCTGTTAAATACTCTGCAATCCTCTGAAGCATTTGAGAACCACAAATACTATGCACTTATTTTGTCTGCTATTTAGAGAATAAATGTAGCTTACTTTCTACTGTTATTTTATGCTAGTATTTTTTATTCCTGCTTCAGTGTGGTTGGTGCAGTAAAGCTTTTGCTCAGAGCTCAGCTAGAGTCTGTTGGCTACTGGTTGAGCCTTTGACCTGCACTGGGGATTTACTGGTGCAAAACAGGAACATAATTTGGTTTTGGTTTGGACCAGAATTTGATGCAATGTTTGTAACAAACATTTGCATTCCATTTGCATCTTTACAGATTATACTTATGGGCAAAGGATGGGTACACATTTGAAAATCAATCAACTATTAGCTTTCTAGACACTAGCTAGACAGGTAGTTTTGCTGGTGGGAGTAAAATCAGGATTTAAGGGGAACATTAGTGAAGTTGTCTGCTGCTTTTTTTGTTTTGTTTCCTACAATGTTAATTAGAATGACTGTATGTTTTCAAATGTGTCATTTCAGCTTTCAGTTTCTAATTTTACAGTATTAGATGGTCAAGACTGCATTCAGGTCAGAGTTTGGATTTTTACAGAGAAAAGTAATTTGTATCATGAAAAATACTTGTGAAAACTCAAATCACAAATTTGCAAAAATTGAAGAAAGCAAAAGTCAGGTTTATACACATCAAAGGAGTTACACCAGTGAAGAGTTTGGTTCAGAGGCCAAGCTCTGGCTACTCAAAAGGATTTGCCCTCTCTAAAGGGGTGAAGCAGACAACGTGACTGCCATAGGGCATTAGTTTTCAGCTTGATTCATTTAAACTATTTCTTTACCAGAAGTGCAGGCAGTTGGCCACAAAAGTGTCCAAACCAGGAATGTATTGTTCTAATGTTTATGCAGTGAAAAAAACCCAAGCAAAAACCCTTCAGCCATTCTGTCCCACTTTATCAACTCCTCTAAAGTCTTGCAAAGACAGGGTGATATGAAATATGTTTCATTTACAATAAAATGTTCCCATAGAAAATTCTGAGGGCATAAGCCACATTTCTGAAAATTGCAATGACTCAAGTGACCTCTTGTTCTGACAACTGCAATTTTAAGCCTCTACTACTCTGATCTGTAATCAAGATAGGGAAAAAGAAACAGCAATGTGGGCAACACAGACAGGACTGGATTGCGTCAGAATATGGCATTTGTTTTCTTGGCTGACCCAATATAATATATAACTTTTGAGATAAAGAGTAGTAAGAAAACTGTAGGGACATTTCCTTTCTCTTAAATTTATTCAGTTGTACAATTGTTTCAAGTTTGTCATTTACTTTCAGGATTGTTTGCACTGCACCAGTCTAAGGGCAGTCCTGCCCCTCTGGAATCGTAGTACTGAAAAGCTGGATGGGATTTCAAGAGATCAGTGGTGCATTCCCCTACACTGAGCTGGTCAGCTGTATCCTAGACCATCCTCAATAAAAGTATGCCTAACTGTTGTTAAAACTTCCAGTTTCCTAAAACCTTCCCAGTCTAAGGCCTTCTGAACTAACCTATTTTGATGTCTAAAAATCCTTTAGGTTGGAAAGCATTTTCCTAATGTCTATGCTAAATCTCCCATGCTATAAATTAAGCCAGTTATTTCTTGGTTTTCCTCTTGTGGCCATGAATAAGAATTAACCATCTGCTCTTCATTTAAGGAGAGATTGTTTCATTTTTTAAAATCTACAGTTATTTAAATATATTTTTAATGTGATAAAATGCAATAATACTGGTAGGATGAGGATTTGCTGTATTGGACCTAGTTAGTGGGCTGTAGGCTCACTCTCCCTTCTCTGTGCCAGCCTACAAGCGTTCCTTTGCAATAAGAGAAACCCTCCCTTCTGCTGAATGAATGTCTGCCTGTATCTACATGCACTGGTGTAGCTGTGAGTAAATTCAGTAACATCTTGCCCTGCTCTGAATTTTTACACTTGTAGGGCAGATGTAGCAAGGACCTAGGGTGTTGGCAAATACCTGTGTTCAGTGAATTTGTCTCAGGCATAAATTTTATCCCACAAACATAGTAACCCCTTACACAAGCTTAACCTCAAAATGAGTAGATCCTGCCATTGCTTAAAACTATGGAATCCTGTAAGACCACAGCGACGGCTTTGCAGATCAGGACAAAATTCGGTTCAATGTTTTAACCTCTTTAGAATATTTGTAAACACTAAAAGCCAAATTATATTATCATGTAAAGCTGGAGTAACTGAGTTCAGCTGAGTTAATCCTGAGTAACACTGCTGCCCATAAAAACAAATTTGACCTCAATGTGTATGACAGACAGGATTAATCAATTTAGAAGGTTTTCAGTATTTCAGAAACATGAAATGCTGTGTAAATGGTAAGGATTAATTTCTCTACATAATGTAGATTTCAGTTGACAGTGGAAAAAATTACTTACCCCAGTGACCAACATTTGGTCTCAGTGTAAACTACAAACTGTAGCTCTGCAGCGTGGCTGTGGTCATCCTGCTCTTACTCCGGGCTGTGTAGAGGGCACTTAGTGCAAGCATAGTAAACGGGGATAGTAAAAAACTCAGGATAGTAAAAGCTTAAGAGCAACTCAGCAGAACAAAGCTAACTCTAAGAAATAACAAGTATTTCAGCAGGTCCCTTTATGTCTGTCCTCCTGCATGCTTTGAAAGAGGATTATCACATACACAGGCTGTGCAATGGGTCTATGTCATTTAAAGGGGCATTTATGGGGCCTACCAACAAATTCAGACTGTCCAGAATTTCAGGAATCATTAACAAAAAGGGATTTTTTTACCTCATAGTTATGGAAAAATCTCAAATGTGAGCCATTTTGTCCAGGCTGCAGGACTGATGCCACACTATCGTATTCAGTTTGTTGAGATACCAGAGTTTTGAAAGTGTGAATATTTCTGTCTTTCTTTAGGTCTTGTGACAATAACATCTTTATAATACTTCTGTAGCAGTACCATCTAACTGCTTAAATGCTGGCCAGATTCTACCCTTGATCATCGTACAAATCATCCTCTGGTATTAATTGAGAAGTGACTAAAGTGCAGACTTGGAAATTCTGCGTTCCCTTAGCCTTTCTGCAGCTCCAAACACCCCTGCTGAGATCCAACACCGTATGCCTGACTGCAGACTAATGATGATATCTTCCCCAAAGGCATCCAGGCAACACAGTCTTATTCATCTGTTTCATACAGTTTCATACAAACCTAAGTATTCTGTTTAAAATTCAGTGGGATTTTTCCAGAAAATTCAAAGTAAGTGGGTATTTCCAAGTGGGTTAGAAGAACAGAAGCAACACAAAAATGAAAATAACTCCACATCTTGCACTCAGTACTCTAATGGAAAACCCAAGCATTCAGTTTCCCAGTAAAACTTCTCAGTGCTAATTTTCATGCAAACTACTGCTTAGAGTGCTAATGTGTCTTTTGCTATGACTTGTGAGACATGTTTCACTGTTTTACTCTATTCTTTTGTAGGTGCAATAGCAATCTATTGCCTACATAAGATCACATTTGCAAAATGCAGTCTTTTTAATGTATGCGCCATTGTTCTGGCAATTTGAATTGCATCTAAAAATTAGTATGAAATTTTGCATTGTAAATTGTCTTTTAATGTACAAATTACAGTGCATGCATGAAAGTTTTGAGTCAAGACATTGGGAAAATAGACATAAAATGCATTTTTTTAAAATGAACTGATAGGGAGTTATGTGGAATATGCAAAAATATGTGAGAAAAGGAGGAAGGGTAGATAAAATGTCAGCCTTGACATTTTTGTCACTGCTCATTTACATTTTTCACAAATGAAATAAAGTTCAATAAAATGCCAGAGCAGCTTTTCTTTTCCTTACTTTGAAGCAGCATTTTTAATAGTTCAGGTTAGCCATTTACTATCTGGGGCAGAATCTGTCTTCTGTAGTCCTAGCTTTAAGCTGTTACTTTCAATGGAATTTTTCCAGAGTAAAGACTTTGAGATTTGGTTCTCCCAGAACATGGCATAAAGTTCATGGAAAAATTACTTCTGCTTGAAATGGGCTTTGCTTCTCAAAACAAAGAAGCAACGGGATGGTTTAGTTTTATTCTGTGCTCACTGCAGTCCGTGGGAAATCTTCTACAGAACAGCACCAACCTCATAGGGAACATTATAACCAGTAATAAGCATTTTTTTTTAGCAAATTTTGATTGCAAATATTTCTTTGCATCAAACACACAGTCACAAAACAATCTAAATGCAGTAGAGCTCTTCGGAGTTGCAAAAAGGCTCGAGTGGGCTTTGAATTAGTTCCAAAGGGCCTTCAGGCCTATCTCTACAATTAAACTTATCTTTGGAGCTCTGCAGATGCATTGTATTAATTTTTTATTAAAGTTCTCTTGACTTGTTGTGCATACAATACAAAAAATGAAAAGATGTTTTAATGATGTAACTACAGATGTCTGAATGATAATAAAATATTAATAATCTCTTTGTTTACTTTTGCAATTGATAGAGGCTAGGGAAATGAAGCCTTCCAGGTCCTGTTCTAAAACAGAGAGGCCATATGAGGAGAAAGTCCATATGAGTAGATTGGTAGAAACTACACAAAATAATACAAAAAAGTAAACACCTTGTTCAGATTGATATGTTGGAGAAAAATCAACAAAATCTCTGTTCGTGATGTGGTGTTTCACAAAGTTATTAGAGATGTTAGAGGTCAAACGGGCAAGGGTCACCCAGTGTTTATAGTATACTTATGTTTTCAAGTTTTTTAAAAGCTTAGGTCCCTCACCAAGGTCTTTGAAAGAAATGGAGGTATCATATAATAGAAGAGAAAATTCTCTTCAGGGTTCTTGGCTTCACAATGGAGGATGTTATGAGCAGCCTCTGAAAGTATCTGTACTGAGATGGATACTACTCAACAAAGTAGCCATAAACAATTTGGATAGACAGAGAAGATCCCAGCGATAAGTTTGAAAATGGTGAAGAATTATTCAAGATAGTCAAGTCTAAAGATGACAGCTGAAAATTGCAAATGTTGAGCAGCTAGAATAGCTTCTGTATGAAGAAAGCCAAAATAGGTTTGGACTCACCAGCTTACAAAAGAAAATTTAAGGAGGGATTTGAGAGAGAACTCTGAACTTGTGAATGCAAGGGAGGCTAGTCATAATTTTCTGTGATACAAGGAATTAGAAGGAATCAAATTAAATCCTATCAGGTGGCAGATTTGAAATGAACAAAGGGATGTACTTTTTCACATAACATATAATTACGTTGTGGAACTCAATACCACATAATGTTTCAGAAATATACAGTATCAAGAACAGGAGCTGATAAATTCACAGATACTGTTTGGTAACTGTAGCACAGGACAGTCAATATATAAACTCTAGTTCAGGATCTCCTTCAGCTTGCTAAGTGCCAGTGCCTGTGGAGGACCACTCTATGGATGTGTCATCTCTTGCATTCATTCCCTTAGCATCCACTGCTGGCCACTTTAGAGACAGGTTACAGGGGGACGTGGACCCAGATGGACTGTGACCTCACCTACCATGACAAAAAAATGTTGTAATGCTTTCTTCATTGAAATTTTGGAAAGAAACACAATTAAATTCACTCTTTGACCTCTGTGTACACCAAATACCAGTACAAAAAATGAAGAGGCATAAAAATAGGCAAATTGTTAATGTTAGGGATTTTAGTGAATGTCACTGAGTCGCCATTAGCTGACCATTATGGTGGGAGACCATTACCTATAGACTGTCCACCTGTTGAATTTGAGGGGAGAGGGAAATGGGGAAGGATTTTAATGTATGTTGCTAGTAGTTACGTGCACATTATTATGTCAGGTACATTCAACAGACCTATACTTTCTACACTCATTTCCTAATCCTTAGAATTTTATCCTATTTCAACTGATGTTGTTGGAAAAACTCCTTTTCTGTTGAAATATTTCTCTTGATGGCAAAATTGACCTGAAAATGTTCTCTCCACCTGGCTCACAAACAGATGTAGAAAGTAGCATGTAGAATGTAGAAAGTAAGATGTGCTGGATTTTTAAAGCTTAGGCCATGAATCTTTCTTGTTCAACTTTAGTAGAAATTAAAGCCTTAGTGAGTAGAAACCTACGTTTAGTACCCATCTACCATAATCCAGTGTGAATGACAAACTCAAAAGATGACAAGAAAATAATAACTGAAAGTGTATTACCATAAATATTTCTGAAAGGTAGGTTCTTCTGTGAAAAACAACTGAGATCACTGGGAGGTCAAAATGAAGAAGTTTGCATTAGAAAAGTGTGTGATGAGCAACGTGCACAAAAATGACAACAAAAGGAGTGAGAGGATTAAGTATTTGGCATTCATAAGACATAATCTACACCCAACTAAATTATGAAGTAATAATATTTAAAAATAATTACCTGACCTTCAGAAAGCTGTTTAAAAAACCCAGGTTTTTGAGACGGATGCTTCACAGTTTTTCATGCAGAAGCTGGAAGTATTTTAAAATGTTAAAGCTTCTATGTGCATTTTTTGCCAAGATGGAGTACGATATTTATGAGATTAGTTTTGTTTCTGCCTTTGCAAATTATTGCTAATGACAGAACAAAAGCGCACATCAGAATCCCCTAATATTAATGTTCTTAAGCTTAAGTCTGAAGTCTTCATTTCTTGTGGCAGCACCACAAAGAAGAGATTCAGAATTCAGCAGCTATTGATATACTCTAAATAAACGACTGCGAAGCCGGTACAGACTCCAGCAGCGCTATCAGTAATTCCCCGTACCCTTTTTCCTGTGGTTGACCTGAATGACTGTTCATGCTGGCTACCTCCATTCCTTCTCACAGAGTGCGTGCAACAAGAAGCCTAAGCGGGGCTTAATCTCCTCTGACAGAAATACTGTAAAATACAAAAGGTCACAAACATCTGCTCCCACATTGCCCCCTGTCCCCTGGCAGGCTTTTGGCTGCATAGGAACCTCCTGCAGAAATTGGATTGCAGTTGCTGCTGGGGGTGTCAGCAATCAACATGTATTCTCATTTGGGGCATTTTTCAGCTTAAAATATGACTCTTTGTAAAATATAAACTAGGCTGTTCATTATTGAGGAATTACATTTGCTTAAGCCTTTAGGAGATTAAATGAGAAGAATCTGTAATAAATATCTATACCCATGTATAATCCTTCCTTTTAGAAAAGCCAAGCAGTTGAAATCAATGGAGACTCCAGCTTTTTGGTGATTGACTGCTTCTGCTGAGCTGACTGCTGAAAGCAGAGTGTGAGCTGGGAAGCCTGATAGTCCCTGAACATGTGGAAAACAAGGGAAAATGCTACAGGTCTATAAGCTGCTTCATAAGCAGCCCTTGGAGCAGCCTTGTGGCAGGAATGGAGCAAATGGGGAACACTGATGCTGAGGTAGCAGAATTACGCTCAAGCAGAAAAAGAATTATTTCACATTGTCACTAGATGTCAGAAAGTTTATCTGTGGTAACTCAGCAACAGTCAAAAGGACCAACCTCCCCCCAATAGAAAGTCACATTAGTAACAGTAAGAAAACATTCCATGTTTTGTTGTGAGACACGTGAAAATTATAATGCGTCTACAAGAACTTTGAAGTGAGACATAATGATAGAGACAGCAAGGATAACAGTCTGAACAAGCTCTGAAGAGGTATGTTGTATTAATGATTCCTAGAAAATATTCTTGAGGAAGATTTGGTATCTCCGCTGCCAACTTTTCAGTGAGAAATCTTACAAGATGGAAAAATATAGCTTGTAATTTAATGTAAGCCTGGGGGAGAATTTTGACAAACAGTTCTCACTTACTCTATTTCAGAGTATGAGAACATGTAAAAGATGTAAAACAAAGGAGAAACAAGAGCACAATACACTTACCATAATCTACAAATGATCTATCAGACATAGACAGAAGCAATGCTGCGCTTTTAAAGAAACAAAAAAACTTCTGGATGGCTGGTAGAAAACCTCATCAATTCTTACAGACATCTAAAATAAAAAAGATAATCGACTGTAGGAAGTGGACTAGTCCTACAAGAAAATGAAATAGTTCTTCTGAGAAAAATGGATAGATTTGGGGAAAATCCCACAGAACTCATGCTGGTATTGTGCTGCCCAAAGAATATGAAAGAATAAAAAACCCCAAACCCAATACAGGGCAGAAACAGAAGACATTATTTTTTCACTGTAAAGATAATACTAAGAATGAACTTATAATAAGCCTGTGGTAATTTGTGAGGCAGCTAGCACAGCCTGGAAGCATTGGGTAATGGAATTATTTGAATGCAGAAGTGACCTGGACCTGCTCAGAGTTGACTATTGCACTAGTTTTATTAAAGAAATTGAGCTAAGTAATTCGTTAGTCAGCAAGGAAATGAATCACAACAGGACAGCTTTAGCCAACAACATCTATAATAAAGTTGTTTCAGATAACAGAACACATTAAATATCTCAGGAATTTCAAATATTTGAAAGGTATGGAGGTTTCATAGACACGCTTGCAGTCTGTATTATTCAGAGGTCAATGGACTTTGAAAACTATGTTGAAACAGCAAAGCAAACACTAAGGCAAATGAAGATGATTAAGACCCTATCTTGGTTTACTTCACTACAAAGCCACGCCTCTGCGTTGGAAAGCCTCATTCATGTGTATAATACGGACCAGGAAGATTAGTTTGGTAAAAATGCAGACATTGGAGGGTGTTCTTATGAACTCAACCACCTCTCATTATGAGAGTGCAACTTGTGACGACAAAAATGACGAGGGTAAAGAAACGTAACTGTCTAAGAAACCTTTAGATCCTACCACCAAGCAGAGACAAAGAGGCAGCTCATTTGCAGACAATAAAAACAAGAACCACCAAATGATATAAAACCTGTCTTTCAAGTCAGAGAAGCTACATTCACTCCAGATAAAAGAGGATATTCCAAGTAGGACTACTAACCTTCTGTTTTCTCATGAATATGTTTTCTTTCTCAGTTAGAAATCTTGTCTGGCATGATATAGAGGAATTATTTATCTAAGATTTTGAGGTATGCAGCAGCCCTTTTCCTGGTAAATCTGATAGTTTTGCAATGACAATGAGCATGCACAGTTGTCAGTGGAGGCTTAGTTGTCAGTGGACATAGTTTTGGAAACCCTGGATGTTCACAGCACATTAGAGATTGTGGCTCCATGGGTACAGTAGGTTTGATGTTTCCCCAAAAAGTGTGGCTGTGCGTGCACAGTATGATGGCACTGCCCAGATATTCCAGGCTCATTCTGCAGGTCCAACACAGAAGACTTTTATTGTGCACACTGACTCTACACAGACAGTGCATAACCCCAATTCAAACCTGAATAATAGCAATACGGGTAAGATCAGAGTTTCATCTAGCTCTGCACCTTGTCTCCAATAGTGACCACCAAGTGAGTGTCCCAAGAAGATTATAAGAACCCTCTAGAGACCCTTCCCAAAATATTTTTTGAGTATCTAGTGATCAGTTATTTTAGGGCTTCCTAAACTAGATGCTGTGGATTTGTATTGAATAGCCCCTGGTGTCCTTTTCTTCCATGAATTTATCAAATTCTTTTTTGAATTCAGGTACATTTTTAGCATCCACAATGTCCTGTCACAAGTTCTACTGGTTAATGATATGATGAGTGAAGACATAGCTCCTTTTGTTTGCATGGAGGCTGGCATCTTCTGGTTTCATTTGATATCTTCCAGATTTTGTATTGAAAGAAACAGTTATTTCCTATTGACCTTGTCCAGGCCACTCCTGATTTTATTGATCTCTAGCATATGTCTTCTTAGTGCTTTTCACAACAAAAACCTTCATCTATTTTATTGTTCTTCATCCTGTAACTGTTCCATATCTTTAACCATATTTGCTGCACTTATCTGTATCTTTTACAGTACTTCTATATCTGTCTTCAGATGGATACGTAACTATAAACACTATTGAAGATGTGGATGTGTCATGTATTTATACAACAGCAAAAGGATATTTTGTGTTCTCGATTCCTTCTGTAGTAATTTCTAGCATTGTTTGCCTTCATTTTACATTTCTCTACAGTGAATTTTTGTCGCTTAGTCATTACATGGTAGGAGGTTCTTCTGTGAATCTGCAATCAGCTATAGTCTATATCACTGACTAATTCAGTGTCATCGGCAAACATTTTCATCCCTTTTCGACACTGTTTTCTGATCACTTGTGATCTGTGTTGAGCAATGCAGACTTCAGCACAGAGCCATGTGGGACTCCACGTGTGATCTCTTTCTACTGTGAAAGGCAACTATTTGTTCCTCTCCCTTCTTCCTATCCTCTGAACATTTCTTCATGTCTGATTAGCTTCCTCAAGAGCCTCGAGGGAGGCAACTTTTTGAGTGCCTTCTGGAAATCCAGGCAGATGGTTATCACACAGAAGTGTGTTGCCAACATGTTTTATTGACTCTGTCAGAGGACTTTACTAGATTAGTGAAGCACGACTTCCCTTTGCAAAAGCCATGTTGACTCTTCTTCATTGTACCATATTTATCCTGATGTCTACTAATTCTATTGTTTATTATAATTTCTTCTGGTTTAACCAGTACAGGTTATTAGTTCAGAGTATTGAAGATCTGCCCTGGAGTCCTGCTTGAAAACTGGTGTCAGGACAATAAGCACTAAGTTTAGCAATGGCTTCTCCAAGCTGTCTTTTATGGGAGGTGTATTAAATGAATGCAGTTAGGCAGCTGGAGCTCTGCCCCTTTGAAGTACGCGCAGGAGACAGCTCCAAGATGCTGTGTCCATGTCACGGCATGGGTTGAGCAGTGCTGCTGGGATCACCACATTTGAGAAGCCTCTTAATAAAAATCCTGCTGAGTGTTTGCTCTCCTGTGTGGTTCTCCATTTCTGCAAGCAATATAGAAGATGACCATTCATGATTCATTTAGAATGAAACAAGGCTAAAAAAAAAATCCCAGGCAGCATCTAGGTTTGAGCTTAACCATAGATCAGGCTTTTCAGGACTGGCGAATTTTGCTGAGCATATTAAAAGACTGTTTATTTGGTTCTACTAGTTTCACAATACTGTGACTGTTGACTTCACTGGATTTGTATAATGGAAGTAAAGGCTAAAATGAAAAGCAGATTTAAACCGTGAGTACAGCTAACTTTGTGAGCATTCTGCCTTAGGAGTTGTGTGTGGACCTGAAAGTAGTTTGGTTTTCTCTATTTTTATATATAGTATTCAAAGCATTCAGCCATGAGTATTACCTACTCATTGACTTTGCCAGATATATTATGGAATAAAGTAAGTTGTTTATTATGTTACAGGCTCTTGGGTTCTTGGTTGTTTGGGAGAAAAATAATGTAATCCAAAGAGTTTCTAATGGATTCTGCAGGTATTTCCAATAAAACAGCCTGTATGTATATATAGCAGATTTGATCCTCTCAATGTTTGTCAATTATGTATCTTATTCTGGTAGACTTCCTGGCCACTTCTTCAGCAGATACATCCTTCCAACACGCTGACACCATAGTCGTTTGTAAAAAAATATCAACAGTCCAGGCAGTGTGTCTATCACAGAGCACGTGCTGTAACTTAAAAAAACATTAATGGAACAGATTTGCCTCTTATTTTTTTGTACATTGCTTGTGATTATTGCTACCATAAATTAGAAGTACTCAAATGTGTTTTCCATCATGCACACTTTCAATTTGGCTTTGTTGTTTCCTTGGCATATGACAAGATGCTGTCTGTAACGAAAGGTACAACTTTATCTTTGCTGCTCTGCCCACATGCTTATGCTGTCTTTCTCTTTCTTGATATTAAGAATTTCCATCCAGTTACATTCTTTGACACATAGTACTTTGAAAATGCTTAGTATATGCTATAATACTCAATGATGATTTATATCTTGCTTATTTGGTGTGTGAAATTACATCAATAGAAGAGGGAAAGCCATTCTCTAAACACAAAGTCCCCGGACAGTATAACCATCCAGATGGCAGTGAGTGTGAATTTTGCATTTTGATTGAGATGGTTAATATTAATGTGAAAACAACAAAAAAACCCTCATGGTGGCAGAAAATTGCCTACTGACTACGCATCTGGCAATGTAGCAGGTACATCGTTTATTCCAAGTACAGATAAGATGTTGCACTTAGAAAACATCAGCAAGTATAATGGTTTTTGACTCTAATCAAGCAGATTTTCCTTTGTGATAAATGGAAATCGAGGTGTTCCCTACTTGCAGGAAGTATAAATTGGTACAACAATCGGTAAGGAAAAAGCAGCGAATTGTTTTAAAGTTAAATAATCTAACCAGAAAACATATCTACAATCAATAATGCAACCAAGTTAGGTTAATGCTGAAGTCTTAGCACTTTCAAGAGTGCATGATCAAAAATGATAGCCAAATGCATGTGCAAAATAGTTTTATGACTGATTTATTTAAGTAATTACTGCATTTTTGTACATAAGTTCTAAATAAAAGGAGGAAAGGATAATTTTAAGAGTCTCGTTATTTTCTTCAATGAGTGATGCTGAAATGTAACAGCTGCATTGTATTCTACCCTTATTCTTTGTGCAAATTTCCTTTTATCACAACCGAATAATTTTTTTCTTCCTCTTTCTATTTTAGTTCATAAATTTATAGATTTACCATCCATTTTAGTTTGCTATGAAACTATGAACCAAAGCCTGTACTATGAAAATGAATGGAACAGTATTTATCTACTGAACATTGCATGCTAATATTTTTGATTCTCCGGATTCTTTTGTTCCATCAAATTTAATTCAACAAGTGTCAATATAGGTGCCAGCAGACAGAAATCAGCTTTTTAAAAAGAATATTCCATCATAATAGTCTGGTTAGAGAAGCCAAAACTGTATGCCAACATTTGTAAAATGATCACATATGTTAGTATCTAGCTTCAATGCTGATATTTTTTCTTTACAAAATAAAAACAAAGAAAAGGAGGTAAATCTAACCTTAATAAACAGTCAGGCAATGCTTATCAATGACTAGTTATGGTAAGGAGGTGGGGATTACTTCAGGAATTGTAAGGTAAATATGAAACTGTCTAAAGCAAAGAGTGAGTTGTCCTTGCAAGATGACCTTCTGGGTCGCTACTTGCAAGCGGAATTTCTCAGAATTCAGTCTTGGGCACAGTATCATTCAATGGTTCTATTCATCTCCTTCTTTAATGATCAAAAATAAGAATATACTAATGAAATTTTTGGTGGCAGAAGGCTAAAGTATGTCAAGAAGGAAGAAGGGCAGTCCTCGAGGACATAAGGACTAGGAACAGGGTGAAAGTTAGAGTAAACTCCATTGCATTGGAGGGCAGTTCCTCTACAGGCCCTTGTCACAGAGTCTGCGTTTGCATCTTGTAATCATCTCGTCATTTTCTAGATGGTGTAAAAATCCTTCCCCTTCAGAGCTTGCACATGAATGAGAACATGCACCACCTCTAATATATCGTGATTCCTCTTTCTCATGACAGCCATCTAAATTCTGCTCCTGCCATCTAGGAGCCAGGCCCACCACTGATCCCTCAAGGCAACTTCAGAACTGTGACTCCTGAACTGAGACCTTCGGCTCGTGTCCAGGTCTGATTGGGCATTCCTCCTTCCACAGCCTCCATGTTTCTAGGAAGTTCTACACTTGGGGGGAGAAAATACCGGGCACCTTATTTATTTACTTATCCAGCATTTTCAGTGGACTTGAGAAGCCAAGACTGAATCATGTGAACTGCTTTCTGAAGAAAGAGCCCTCCTTGAATGCTGGATCAGTTGACTGACTTGGTTTCTAGGTCCTATGTCATGTCACAAAGCCCGTGGCAATGCCACTGCCTTGATTAGCCGTTAATGGAGTGTGCCATGAATGTCTATGGTTTATTGATAGCTGCGTTGTATTCCTAGTGCAATATATGGTTTATGATGGGAATAATGATGGCTACCTATCAGGGTACCTTTGGCCATTCCTTGCTGCTCTTCTCAGGCAGCAAGCATAGATCCTATAACTGACATGCTGGTCTGCTCTTGCTTACCACTAAGCAGCGAGACTCTAACCAAAAGCTTCCTCCTGTGTTTGCTTCTTTTCCCTCAGAATCGTACATACTCATTGTGTCTTTTACCCTTCATCCCTGGCAAGCAGACCCAGATGTTAGGGAAGTTTTTCGATAATCTGGAACTTGGCACATATCTAATCTCTCTTATCCAAGAAAGATCAATTCAGCTTAGAAAATTAATTTGATTCTCCAGCTATAGAGAAGACTTGTTAGAAATGATTAGAGGTTTATGGCATAAGAGGAGAGCAAAACTGTAGCTTCTGTCATATAGTAAGACAAAGATGATTGTGATGAAGAGATATTTTGCACAGGAAAAAATATCCTTGAAAGATTGAGGTTGGAAATAAGAAAAACCTCCCAACATTATAGCAGCGAGGTTTTGGAACAGTCTTCTCATGTGGCCAGCAGAGGCAAACAATGTGATTTATTTTGAGACGAAGCTTGACAGTGTTATTAATCGGATTATATCCAGGTTTACATGTGATGGCAGGACCTTGGACTTGGTGACTTTTGCTACTCCTTTCCAGTTCTTACACTATGTTCATCTTTTCTTCAAGTTAGGGGACAGTTGTGCCCACAGATTTCAGCTATACATGAGGCTATTATCCCTTTTTTGCTCCATCACTAATAGTTTGTCGTGCTCCAAGCCCATAGCATGGCATCTGGCATATCTGATGGAGATGGTGATGTAACAAAGGCTAAATGAATTGCCACATTTTTTCTACATCTTCATTAAGAACATGATATGTGTCAAATCACAATATTTAGAACAGTACTGCAAATAGACTTCTGCAGAAGGGAAACTTCACTAATGGTTTGTGTATAATGTGTATGTCTCATGTCACCTAAATAATTCTGAAGAATTCTTCCTTTTCTGAAACCTGTCAATTTCCTTCCTTGTCTTTCAGAAAAGGAATTCACAGCTTCTGAGATAGCTGTGGTCAGCAGTCAGAGAATTCATAAGAAACCGAGGACTGCAGGGGATCCCCCAGGTGAATTCCACACGATGGTCTTGAAGGCAATAGCACTAGATAATTCTCTTACAGAAAAACAGCCCATCCTCGTAACTCTGCAAAGGCTGCTTGAGAACTCCTTACTCTTAGGGTAAGATGCCTAATCATTTCTAGATTTCACAGTCTGTATTTATTTATTTTTATGACAATGTTGTTTTTTAGCTTAAGTAGAACTTCTTTCCCCTTGATTTCTTTAATCCCTTGATATATTTATAGAGCAGTCATGTCCCCTTTCAACCTTCATCTCCAAGTCCTTACTATTCTCTGGAAAGAGAGACTTTCCATTTTCCTTTTCACACTAGTAGCCCCTCTGGATGTGACCGCAATCTCATTACAGACATATTGATAAAGCAACACCAAAACTCATTTTATTTGAATTTTTTTCTATCAGGTCCTGAAAAATTCAAGTTGAAAAATGATTTTACAGAGAGAATTGGCTTTCTTACCTCTATTCAACCTGTTTATTTTTAGCTGAGTATTACTGAATATGGAAGCAGTCCAGTTTACATCCTGGTTTGATTTCCTGTTTACATGAGCCAGTCTGGTGTCACCATCGTATTTCTGGACCACTCTGGAAGCCTGTGTGCAGCCTTCCTTCCACCTCCGAGGAGAGCTGACCTACACAATAGAACTATTGTTTTGCTCTCCGATAACGAAATAAAAATATTGTTGAACACAGTATATGTTGGGTTTATGTCCCTTTGTTAAATGTGCGCAAAGTGTTATATGCCAGATATAACAGCAAACCTCTCACTGAAATGTGGGAGAAAACTCACATTAGAGACTAAAGTCAGAACTGTACCCATATTTGTTTGAAGTTAATATAAAAACAGACCTGGTCACATATAGGGTGGCTCCCTATGCTACAATTTTCATGGGCTTGAGGGGGAGGGGTGTCTTTAGTTTTCTCCCCCCCGCCCCGGTCTGGTTTTGTTTCCCAAATTACAAGCTCACTATTTCCCTTAAGAGACTATTAAAAATATTTTTTTTTAAATCTACAAAATAGTCAAGAATCTGAACTGGCCATTATGACTACTAATGGTCATAACAGCAGGCACTTTGCAGGAGGAACTCTTAGGGAGCTCAGTTTCACCAGCATATCTAATGCATTAGTAGCAGCAGCAGTCTCAGTCCTTGTTATTATTATTTTAATAGGATTTTCAGAATACAATGGAATAGTATGTGCATCCAGAGAATGCTAATACCAGGTAAAAGAGCAGCGTTTAATCATTTTGGCTCAGATTTTGTCTAATCATTTTTAGTTTTATTTTCAGTAAAGACAGGTTTTAGAGAAGTGGAAATATTTTAATTTGTATCGATTAATGTAACACTAGAGACAAACATTAGCCTGAGGTTTGTTTAAGGATAATACAAATATTGCTACACTAATGGATAAGAACCTTGAAATAGAACTGATAACAAACAAATAGCTTCTTTTGTTCTTGAGGCTGATACACAAAAACTAAACACGATAAATGATGCAAAGCTCATTCAGTTTTTACACATCTTTCGGATTCATTGATGCAAGATTTTAGTACTAAGATTATTTTTTTTTAAAGGGATACTGCAAACAATTTTTGTTCAATTGCCTGTTTTCAAAATCAAATTTTGAATGAGTGCCTCCCATTAGAAAATCCAGATTCTTCCTTTGTGTCTTTCAAACATGCTGATCTTTTTAATGATGTTTTTTCTGATACTTGCAGGCAAAGATTTGAGAGCACAAATACCTAACATGCCCCATGCACAGGCTTACCTTCTGCTGCTGGTATTTCCATTTCAGATGTGCTGCGGCCGTGCCTGGGGAATACCCTTCATGAAAGCTTTGTCACAAGGAGGCAAATGAGGTTCCCCCAGAGCAGCCCACCGTAGTGCTGCAGCTGGCTGCTGGCCGGCAGCAAACCAGACCTGTGTCACGTTGTGTCAAATGTATGGCGTAGTCACAAGATAGAAATATTCCCCCTTTAGAAAGCGTACGCCCAATTTTAATAAGGTCAAAAGATACAGATGGAAAATGGCTCCTGGTTTTTGTGATCTTACGTCCAATGGTGCGCAGTAGGTATCCTACTGAAATCCTCGTTCCTAC
Organism: Pygoscelis adeliae; assembly: GCF_000699105.1. NCBI lineage: Eukaryota > Metazoa > Chordata > Aves > Sphenisciformes > Spheniscidae > Pygoscelis > Pygoscelis adeliae. The sequence goes on from NW_008825150.1 coordinate 2,531,115, forward strand.
ATTCGAGGGTCACGTATAAATAACAGTCATCAGGCCTCTCCGTGATTTACAATAAACAATCGAAAAGTAGCTATTGAAAGGGCACACAGCAATTTATTTGGGGCCCACATGCTGTTTATTTTAATACTGTTAAAATCTTGCAGAAAAATATTAATTGTATTCTGACCCCCTCCCTTTTTTTTTTACATTCACAAAAACTAAACAAAATATCTCAGTCAACAGAGTGTATCTTTAATTATATGAAAATATTTAAAAGCTAAGCAGAAAATTTTTAAGTCTGGACAGTATTTCACAGCTGTTTTCTTTTTAGAACTGGTCGTGGTAGAGGATTACGTTGATGATCATAATGCACACACTTATTTTCGTTTCAGTTGCATGTTAGCAATATCTAAAAACCACTTTAAACCTGAATGCTGCTACCGTAAGTACAGCAGCAAGAACAAAGTTTCTTCTATGTATGGAAACTGTTGTGCATATGGGGGGGGTATGTTACAGTTAGAGAGGAACCCAAATTATGCACTGATTATGAAATTCAGTAATTATGATCTAAAATATTTATTAGCTGTATAAGAAATGTCACATTTAAAGTGCTTTAGCAATATTGCGCAATGAATCCCAGAAGAGCCAAAGTAAAGATGGTAAGTAAATAAATAAAAACTAAGCAAGCCAGGTAAAATTAAATTGTAGTAGTAGTATTTTAAGTGGTAATTATTGAAGAGGAGTCTGTCATTGCCTAACTGAGAGTAATAGAGGCAAATGTCAAGAAATCCAGCAGTCACATGGCACTTAATTAGTATGAATGGAACATATTATACAAACACTGATCAGGTCTTTATGACTCATTTAAAATGAGATTAGTTTTGGGTTTAAATCAGAAATTCAATTTATTTGTTGTGTACAAAGGATACAATGCATCTTCCCCAGATTTATTGTCCACAATGTCCTTTGTGTTCAAATTGAGTATTCTGAGAATCCACGAGGATTCCTGATTGTTAGTTTGTTACTTATAATCTAAGTGGTCAAATTGTAACTGAGGATCTGCCAGAAAACCCAGTATGGTTATTTTTATCCTCTTCGGAAACAGAAGTGACTAAATACCAAAATGTTTTGAGGGTCAGAGTATACAAAAAGTACTTGATGCTGATATTCCTGAATGTTTAATTTACTATTTTCAACCAGCATGAAACATTTTGACATTTGTGGAAAGACACATTGCATTGCAGTTTGTCAGATCAAAGACAAATGTTTCATTTGGACTTAGTTTTTATGTGTACCCTTGAGCTGTTCAACAGCTTCCTGGCATTTATACTCCATGCTCCAGTTCTTTCATGTGCTGGGTCCCTATCCCAAGTTGTACTGTCTTCAAATGGTAAAGACATTTCTGCATCTGTAAGTATAACAGCGCATTGTTTTTGTCAGAAAGCAGAAAAACTTTGGCAAAATTGTTTCCTGTGAAAAATTTAACTTCTACAGAAACAGCATTTTCCATTGAACACCACATTTGTAGAAAACTTCCAACCAACTGCACTTAAAAAATATCTTAGGAGTGTTATTTTAAAACCTATGAACGCTAACATCTATTTTTTATCCTAAATTATCTAGATTACAAAAACTTTTCAGACTCTCAGTATAGATAAAATTAATTGGGGTTTCACGTATAGGATATATTGATCATAATTAAATTACAGTTACAGTAATATGTTAATAATTACACACCACTGTAATGAATACGTTACTCCAAATAGGTAGTTAAAATCTAAGAGTTTGTAGATTAGTGCAAAGGGGAGGAGAAATTGGTGACGAAGTGAGCTATCATTGTAATGTAGTCACATCAAATTACAAGGAATGCACAAAGTCTTGTTTTGCTGGGCAAAGGACGAATCAAACCACAGGAGACAATGCCCTTGGTCAGAGCTGTAGGGTTCTTTCAGCCTTCCCTCCCACCCCAGTTCTTTGATGTCTTTCTAGAACACAGTTTTGGGTAGATAGGCACAGGGTTTTGAACACGTCTCCAAGCCACACAGACACTGCAGCCAAACAGCTTTGTGGTGGGCCCGTGCTGCATCTCAGTCTTCAGGGAAACCTCTGAAGTACTAGGACGTTTAGTACTCCCACCCATTGACTGGGCATAAGCATGAGTATGCATGCCGGGAAACACATTGACCAGTTAACACATGCTTACCTTGTGGGAACATGAGAAGCCACCTTTGAACAGAAACAAACTGCCTGTCTTCCTTCCCTGCAGCAGCTGAAGAAGTGCACAACAAGGCAAAATGAGATTAATAGCAGAGAAGCCGCAGGTGATCTACTTGCTTTTCTCCAAGGACCATACTTGTATGGATTGTTAAGACACAACCACAGTTTTATTCTCCAGATTTTGGTTGCAACTTCCTGTTCTGTCTATAGGGTGAGTAATTTGCCCTGCATCTCTCTCTCTTTTTCCGCCTCTCTCCTACAGCTACACAAATACACACTCATGCACACATGCTAGATTGGTCAGATGTCTGGGTTTAACCCAGACAGTTTGAGTTTCAGATCAAAAGTCTCCGTTAAAGCACTGCTTTTGCTGCTGAAAGTTTAGGTTTCTGTGTTCATAGCACAGAGATGAGACAGCCTCGTGCAACATTTGCAGGGCTGAGGGAGGTAAAACTGGTGCTATTGAGTTTGTGCTCAGGACTGTCTGGCAGCTCTCACAGGTATGCATGCATATGCAAACAATGCTAAGCAAAGTTCTCCACCCAGCTATTTCTTTGTTTCGTATATGCCTTTGTTTTGGCTGCGACACATGCCTAGTTTGGGGGGCTTTTTTTTTCTTCTGAGATTGTATATCCTTCTTATCAGTTAAGCCAAATGAAAGGTCACTGTTACACTTGCTAGTCTACAACAGTTTATTACAACACAGCGATAGATTATGAACCAGGCCAGACTGATGACTGGGTCCTTTCAATGTGAGGCAATAATGACATGAGATTCAAATGCAATAAATCATCATCTTTCCTTCTCTCCTAATCAAGTCCTCTGTAACTCTATTCTGTGAATAAATGAGTGGAGTCAAGAAAACTATACCACATTCAAGGGGAACAGGTTTGCCGGGGCAACTGCTGACCAAACTAAACAACCTTTCTGAAGCAGATGGAAATCAGCAAGGTGGCATGAAATGATTATACGATGATCCAAGTCACAGCTATCCTTGGTGATCTCTGTGCCCTTTCTTTATCTATCTATCTATCTATCTATCTATCTATCTATCTATCTATCTATCTTGTATTTCCCTTTAACACTGCTTTTTGGTAGGGGAGAAAGAGGAGGCTTAGAGATGGAAAAGGAGAAGGGAGAGAGGGATTAAAGCAAGAAAAGCAGGCATCTTTGTGGCTCTTCAGGGCTGATTGATTAGCTTACTTATGGAAGCTGGTGCAAAGGACATGGAGAGGAGACTGAGCTCCGACAGCTGATGTGCTTGTGTGGGGTGCTCAGGCTTCAGTATTCATGTGCAGTGGGAGTTTTTCAAGCCTCACTACCTCAGCACAGAAGAACTGATGCCCTTTTCTAGTTCCTTGATGTGTCCTTATATCTGCTGTATGTTAGGCTCCATGAACATCAACTGCTAAAAAAATAACGCTTTTGTAAGAGGCTGAAGTCTGCAGCAAATAATGCGAGAATGCAAACCCTCTCAACTTTCCAACCTGTCCCTCTGCCAGAGATGACTGCTTCTGTAGCAGTTGCAGGAGAAGGAAACGTGTATCCGTTCACCAGCAGCTACGGTTCAGGGTCCTATGTCGTAGCTCAAAACTTGCCATCACTAGGAAGAGGATGAGCTGATGGGCATTGAATTGGACTGCAAGCACAACATACTACGGTGGGAATGAGTAGTAGAAAATGGGCGATTGGGCAGGAA
>NW_008825150.1:2535020-2535415 GCF_000699105.1 Pygoscelis adeliae
TCAGCACGGACCTTTATCACTAGTCTGTGTGACAAAGTTTTATTGCATCAACTCCATCAATAAAGGCTGTGTAGTTCTTCACCAATAAAATTATACTTTAAAAGACTTTACTTCATATATTTATTACGCTATAAGGCTATACATAACATCAGGTAAGAAAGAAATTTTAAAACGTGTTTTAGTAGGAAGGCCCGGGGTGCCTGAAGACATCCCCGCTGCAGCACGGAGGGGTGGGGGGGACCCTCTTCCTGTCAGGACGCGTTGAACCAGCCCGGCTCCGGACTCCCCGCAGCGTCGCTTACCGCCACCGAAAACCAACCCACAGCCCCTTACAAACACCGACGGGCAGCACTTCCGCGTTTCACCCTGGCGCGCGGACATTTTTATTAAGTGTG
>NW_008825150.1:2535871-2610523 GCF_000699105.1 Pygoscelis adeliae
AAGCGCCCCTTCGCTCCGCCCAGCCTCCCCCCCCCCCCGCCTTCCAAGTGGTCCCTTCCAGAGCTCCATTCGGCGGCCTTCGGAAGGTCCCATCCGTGGGAAACGGGAGGGGCTGGCAGAGCGGGGCGAGGCGAAGAGCGCAACGAAGGTCTCCCTCGAGGCTGGGCTAGCGGGTGATTAGCGTGCGCGGTCACCAGTAGGACGAGGCAGCCCTCAGAGGAGCCAATGGGCGCGAAGTGGGGGCGGCCGGTTGCCGAGGAGGGGCGGGCGTAGGAAACGCCGGAGGAGCGGGAGTCGCGCTTGCGCGGGGGGAGGAGGTGGGGACTTCGTCGTGTCCCTGTGTCGGCGGCGGCGTCCAGGGAGGGTCGGGTGGAGGGAGGGGAGGATGGAGTGAAGCTGTTCTTTGATAAACTTCGTAAACATTTTGATTACATCAGAACTGAAAGTCTGTTGGATATTAACTGTGAAAGAAAATAGTCTCCAAGAGAACAGGAGTCCTTTAGCAAACATAAGATACCCTTGCATATTTCAATGGTTACAAATGTGCTTCAATTTGCTGATATAAATTTAAGCAGTTTGCATCTGGGGGTGCTGAGATGCCCTGCTACTGTGCCCTGTTCTGTGCCTGCATTTGCACAGCTAGCTGTTGATGGTAGTGCAGGTGGTGATGCTTATGTCAGTATCACAGATGCCAGGTCATGTTTGCTTGTGACCAGATTTCCCCTTGTAATATGTCCCTGCCACCTGCCCTTCCATCACTCAGTACCCGTACAAGCTGCCTGTGCATTAGGCAGGTAGGCATTTATCTTCCTGAAATCCCTCTGGGGTGAAAAAAAAAATTCCCTCTGTACCCATTCCTTACAGGGGGGGAAACGAGGGAACAGATCCTTACAGATGCTTAAGCATCTAAGTCACAATTGCTTTAGGGGTGATGAGACATCTGAGTTGCTCATTAATCATGGTCAATGAATTAGTCCAGCTTCTGGAAGAAGCAGGAACTGAACTCAAACCTCCCCAGTCTTTTTTCATTTCCTGAAACCAGAACCAGACTATCTGCCTTCCCCCCCCCCCCCCCCCCCCCCCCCCCCCCCCCCCCCCCGCTTCCTTCCCCGGGCAGATAAAGGGGACAGAGGCGGCTCGGGGAGGGCTGTTAGCGCTTCCTCTCTCTCGCAGCCCCCTTTTCTCGCGGGGTTGCCATGTATAATGTCATCTGGGGATAATCGGGCGCTCCTTCCCTCCTTTCCCTCTTTATCTGCCCCTGTGGCCGCCCGCTCGAGATTTCTCTTCTTTCCGAGGAGATGTGTTAAATGTATTGAATAGTCCTTGGAGGAATATTCATCTTCCCTTCCCTAACATCTCTCTTCGCTCCCCATCCCCCATCGCAGCCGTGCCTGTATCCCTCGTCCTTTCTTCCTTCCAGATCAGTTCACTGTCAGCCTTTGGTTAACGTGTGTGCTCGGAGGAAGAATTCATTGGAGAATTAGCTGTTTTCCTGGTTTATTTTAGCTGTTTAATCGGGCTGTTAAAATGTTTGAGGGGATTTATCTTTTGAATAGACAGTCTGAGCCGTGAACAATAATTTGGATTGGGCAGATGTCGCTGGCACTTTTCAATACTGCTTAAACACTTAATATCAAAATACAGTTTGACCACAGAAGAGCTGAAGATGAGCGGGTTAGCGACCTCCGTATATGCATATCTTTGTAGCTTGTTTTATTATCTGGTGGTATTTGGGATTAAATCTACATCGTTAGCCCTTTAAGCTGTCAGTCTTTGCTAGTGGTCTGGGAACAAAAAAAAAAAAAATCTCAATGTAAGTGTCGCATTAGGGATTGTCTGAAATGTGGGGAGGAGGCCGCGGATGTTGCGCAAGGTGGAGGGGTGTTGGGAGCGCTGGCAGGTCCAGTGGTGGAAGAGGAAGCGGAGTGGACTTTGGGAAGTAACGAGTTCATCCGGGGTGGGGTGGGAGCCCGTGGGAAATCGGCCATGCTCTTTCGGCAGGATTTTGCAAATACTGAAAGTATGCTGCTGAAACATCTGAGCGTGTGGGAAAGGAAGAGAGAAATATGTAAAATGAAGAACGGCGTTGGAGTGATAGGACACTTCTAAATCTGTTTCGCTGAATAGAGCATCTTCGCATGAGAATTTAAAGCTTAAATACTTTGACAGAACCATTTCATTAAGTGATAGTTTTAGTAATATAATTGCTATTAAACACAAATTGACGTCTTGTACTGATGAGTCCGTCTTGTTCACGTAAACTATATGTACTTTGCAGAAAGGGTGGCCTAGAGTAGTGGAAATGCAGGATTTTTTAATAGCCTTTATGTTAAATACTTTGTACTAGATCTCCTAACCCAGTTCTGCCGTTTCGTATCTGATAAATAGCCTAATGTTTTAGCTTTGTTCTAGTCGAATGGTATACAATAGTTTTGTCATCCTTCCTTCTAAGTAGTAGCACCTCTGTACGGAAAAATAGCTTTTGTTTCAATTTCTCTATTTGACAGCATGTTGTTTCTATAGCTTTCAACTGTATAGTCAGTAAGCTTTCCCATTGCTTTCACAGAGCAGCAAGGAAAGGGAATGCTGCTAAAAAATGGGAAAACAGGATTGTAGGAACTAATTGGGAAGGCATTTCAGGAGAAAGATGTATTACCTGAAACAGTGTTAAATGCTTTGGAAAGAACTGCGTTCAAAATTTCTTTTGGCCTCTTAACACTTTGTATTTCAAACTTTTTCATATTTGATTTTTGTATAATAAATTATAGGAAAACCAGGAAACTAGGATGCTGATTTTTGGCCTTAATATTCACATTAGTCTCAATATTCATCTCCGTGTACTAAAGCAGATATAGATTAGTATGGCAACAAGAATCATAATTACGGATTTATTTATTTTTTCACTACGAACATGTTGGGTTTTTTTGGTGTGTGTTTTGGTGTGTGTTTTTTTTTTTTTAAACAGAGCCATGCTTAGATGCTCTTTAAAATGATTGAAAAGGGAGAAGAAAAGAGAGGTGAAGGGGGTAAAAAGCTTCAGTATTCTGTTTTCTTTAAGATTTAGTAGAGATTTTTCGGGGCGAGGGGAGGGAGGAAGTTGTATTTTCTCATTTAAGTGCAGGATGTACTGTTGCTGCTTAAGCAGTGGCAAATTTGTGGAATAGGAATTGCTGTTACTCATCGCTTCATTTTCAAGTCAAAATGGAATCTAAAGATAGGAATGGAATAGTGGGTGAATGCAATTGAAAACAATTCTTTATTTTCACATCTTTATTGCCTTTGAATGTGTTGAGTAATAGGCTTACAGAATTATATTTAGGCCTGAGTGAATGAACTAAAAGTACTTGATAGACAGGTGCCAGGGAGTGCTGGAAGAGAGGGTAGAGAAGCTAGAGTTATGCGCAGGTAGACTGATTAGTCTGGCTGAATGTTATTGAAAGTCCATAGTGTAGGTGACTAAGACTGCTGTTTAATAATGCTATCGACATGCCTGAAAACATGTTCCACTTGGAAGGTGGAAAGTTGATCCCTTCCCCCCCCTCCCCAAGATAAATTGTATAATCTGGGCACCAATAACAAGTTTGTTACCGGAACTCAAATGTATTTAATTCTAATTAGTTTGCACTAGAAAGTAAGCAAGACTTATTAGTAGATCACTTCAGTACTGTGGCGGAGCACAATTACGTTTAAGTGAAGTGGATAGTTTGAAAACAGTATAGGCTTGCCTGTGTGCTTTGCCAGTAAGCATGTATCTGTGGATATGGGGGCAAGTGGGCTTTTTCCTAAAATAATGTAGCTTAGGATTTTACTAGTATGGTTGCAATACATCCAAGAGTATACTTTTTCCTTGTTTTCTGCTGACATGGCTATTTGGGCAAAAGGAAGTAAGTATAGATTGCTTCCTCTGGGTGTTTCATGTTGTATGAATACAATCAGCATGGTCTAGATTCTGATTTTCTATAATGAACATGTGTCTTACATCAAACAAGGGTTGGAAGTCAAAGCTCCATATGGAGGCAAAGAAAACAGTTTTTCTAGATTCTAGATTTTGGAAAGACCTCAGTAAATATTTTTTGCTGATTTTTCATTTAATTTATCCACAGCTAACACATTTTTGTTTTCTTATGCAATAGTCTTGACAGAAGCTTTCTGATACTCTCATTTCTATCATTTGTCTGATGTAGATTGCTATTGTTATAGGAGAACTGAAATATGAATGGTGTAAATCATAGAATCATAGAATAGTTCGGGTTGAAAGGGACCTCTAAAGGTCATCTAGTCCAACCCCCCTGCTGTGGGCAGGGACATCTTCAACTAGATCAGGTTGCTCAGAGCCCCGTCCAACCTGACCTTGAATGTTTCCAGGGATATAAAGGTATAAAGCTTTACCTTAAAAAAATCAGATGTTATGTTTCAAATGTTTCATGGTATATGACAATCTTGCTTTATCTTTTGGGTTGTATCTCTGGCTAATCTGTTGTCATGGAACACCGAGAATGGCTGAAAGTGTTTGTGGTTTTTGCAATGGGTACTGTGTAGGGGACTCTCATCTGTTGTCTGGAAGTAGTGGTGTCAAAATGATCCTGTCTTAGATCATCAGTCTAAATAATACTGATTTTTAACAACTTTGCCAGGAGTTACTAGGTACCTACATCTCGTCTCAGATCTTTTTATACCTTTCATTCAAGAGGACGCTGGTAACTAACTCAAACAACTGAATATTGTGTATCTGTGTTCTGTTCAATCCATCTGAGCTGAAACTCTTAGGTTTGGAGATAGTAAAGAACTTGATTTGCTGTTTTCTAAAGTATGAAAGGGCATTTGAATGGGTTACTGATTTGAAACAGGTAAAAAGGTAGTTTCTATGCTTTTAACCTCTTGATGGTTTTATTTTTGAAATTTTTATTTTTAAGTACTTCTACCTCATGGTTTTGTGAACATCCTATGTAAAAAAAGGGGAGGTGGAATGTGCTTGACTTCTAAGGATAAAAGCTAAGCTGATCATATGGAGTGCTACGCCAGATGTTATAAAACTTGCCTTCCCTGTTTTGTTGGTTTTTTTTTTTTTTTTTCAGGAAAGTGCATCTTTCCTAAAATGCCTAAGACTACTAAAAATGAATTAGCAACCTAGACTATTCTAAATCACTGATCAAGACTGTAAGATGCATAGTGAAAGTCCATATACTAATGGCAATTGTGACATTGATTTTGTTCCAATTCCTGTACATTCTGGAATAGCATTAAAGAGATCACAAATACTATATTCAACCATAGCCATAGCACTTGGCAAACACCCTTCTTAAAAGCTCATCTGTATATTAATGTGCATTTGTATAAACCTTTGTGATTCAAATACCGTTAATGCACCTCTTGAGTATCTGTGAAGATATTTTTCAAATTTATGAGGAAAGCATATAATCTGGAAACTTAGTGAGGAAAGATAAGAATATTATATCTCTGCATTATTATTTTTAAGTTTTAAAAAAACCTGTATAGACATTTTTGGAAATGATGTTTTCTAGTATTTATTTACTTAATGAGTTTCACGCTTGTAGCACATAATTTGAAACATGAACTCTCAACTTATGCTTTATCATATACGTTGTAAAATACACACTGTCTTTTCAAGAGAAATAATTTTTGTCTGTTAAAGCTAAACTAGGAAAAATGCTTTGGTAGAATCAACTAGATGGTAAACTGTTTCTTGAAACTTAAAAAAACCCCCAAATTGGTGTAAAAATAGGTTGCATGAAATTCTTGTAAATTGGGGGCTTTTGACTGAGCATCAACAGTTTTGAGCACTTCTTTTCCCTTCAGTGTGATAGAAAAAGTGTGTGTGCCAAGTGTGATTGCCTTGGAGAAAATGACCCGTAACTATGTGGTACAGGTGATCTGTTATAAGAAACTCTGCTCTTACAAATGTGTTAGTAGGTCATAGACAACTATCACTTTAGATATGCTTTGAGCCTTTTTATCATTTTAGAGTAAAAAAATGGGTCTGTTACTACTTATCTTCCATATTATGTTTTAATTTGAGTGTTAATGTATTTTTGAAGTTTTATTTCCATTAACTGTATTTCAGCTAGATGCTGTTAATTTGATTTGGGGACACCCCCCCCAACAGATTACTTCATTGTGAGCAGTGACAGTCATCCAGGCCATTCCTAAAGCTTCATTTACATAGACTACATCTGGTTGGAGCACTATGACTGAATAGTACTTTCAGTAACCCTTAACTTCAGAGGCTTCTGAAATTTTGTGAAATACAGTTCAAATGTTATACAAAAATACAACTTTCTATGAACAACCATTCAGTTTAAATATTCAGCTTTTTTATCCCCTTCTGAGGAAATGAGTGCTGCTCCTGTTGTTTCAAAGATGCCATTCCGAATTTTCATGGGGGCAGTTGAATACAACCACAAAGCTGCTATAGTGACCCTGGGGTATAAGAACTTGCAAACTCTATCTAAAATTGCAGTAGTTCTTTTGGGCAAATGAAGCTAAAACAAGTCAGTTGGGCAATGCTCTGGGTTGTGTCAAATAGCTTGCGTGGTAGTAAACTCTGTTTGCTCAGTCTCTAAAGACAGCAGTGTGTAAGTCTACTGTTCTTATGGAGTAAAGGGTTGTATGCTGATTTTGCTGAATATTACAGAGTTGTTCAGGAGGAGCAAACGGTAATCTTGATCTTGCACCTCATGGCATACTACATGCGCTCCAAATAATTTAAATAGCATGTCAAATACATACTTTCCTTTTATTCTGATCTCAATCCTACAGTGCCTTTTGCTGTATATAGTTATACATATATACAGGTAGATACATTAGATAGATACCTAAATACCTATATATAGGTATGTCTCGTGACCATAGTTCATCAACTCTAGACCCTAATCTACAGTTCTGTAGATCTATGTACATGCAGAGATATATGCATATACATATGTATATATCTGGATGTATGTCTATATACTACTCTGCATATATGTGTGACTGATTGCTGTAGTAAGAATTTATTGTTTTGGAGTGTATATAATTGACCTTAAAACTGCAGTAGATTCAGGGTATTTTTCCTTCATGTTGTTAGAGCTAAATAGGAGTTATCAGCTCTGCAAGCAGGGAAAGGTTAATCTGAATATCTGCTTATCTAATGTGTATACATTTGTTAATAGTGCAACAAAAGTCCGAGGCTTTTAAAATTAATCTTAAAGCCATTAATTTGTAATAAACAGAAATCCTGTTTGATTTTCTTCATTGTTACTATTTACGATTCACGGATTTTGTGTTGTGTATTGCTACAGTTTTACTGTAATATGCTTAGTACGTAGGACGTTTTGGCATAGGGAAAATAGTAACGCACTTGTTTGTGTTGGGAAAAGGTGAAACTATAGTAGTACCTTGAGTACACGTTTGTAGAACTGAAATCAGAAGCTAGATGACTTTTTTTTTTGGTCTTACAAAACAGCTTTCATGTAGGGAGAGGCATCAGTGTTAAAGGTCAGATATGGAATTAAGTAAAGCATAAAGAGTGGTTAAACATTGGAGCAGGCTGCCCAGGGAAGTGGTTGAGTCACCATCCCTGGAAGTATTTAAAAGACGTGTAGATGAGGCGCTTAGGGACATGGTTTAGTGGGCATGGTGGTGTTGGGTCGATGGTTGGACTCGATGATCTTGGAGGTCTCTTCCAACCTTAATGATTCTATGATTCTGTAAGTTAATTGGGTAGAGCAGGTGGTCTCTGAGTCGTTAGGAGGTGCGGTGTTTGCATCCTGGTATTTGCATCCTGGTGTTTTCCTCGGGCTGTTGTACTCCACAATTGCTACAGTTTTGCCAGTGCAGGCTTGGATAGCTCAACTGTGTATATTTGCCCTAAATGAAGCATGGATATGCATTTCTATTTCTGTTAACTAGCACGTGAATGCTGCAAAGAGATTAAGCTCTTTGTTTTCCTGCTTCATGTGGCAAAAAAACTTGCCAATATAAACTTAACTCATGAATTGTTTGTTCAAATTTGAACAGTCAGAATGTGTACATGGAAGGAGAGCACTCTGGTACAGCTGTTGAGTTTTTGATCCAGAACTGACAGCCGCTCTCTGGGGCTCCATTGTTAGAGTACTGCCTTGAGTCCCTCCTCATCCTTGAGAAACAAAATTGTGTTCAGACCCAATACCACTGATACAGTACAAGAACAAAGCTAGAAGCTTTACTAGGGAAGCTGAGAGCGCAACAGCAACGTGAGGAAAGAGGAGAAGAGCACAGTGAAGTCCGTCAGGCTTTAGGACCATCGTTCTGGGTTGGGAACCGTTGTTTTAAAGAATCTTCGAATACTGATGTCAGGATGATGTCACTGCAAGGTTTGCATAGGAAAGTTACAGCTTATACCTCCGAGGGCTTTGTTCTACCTACCCTTTTGCCATCAGTTTTAGAATGAAAAAAATCTTACACAGCTAAAAAGATGAAGTAGAGAAATAAGTTTCCCAAAAGGTACCAGATAAATAGAAGTATAAATGGATGACCTAGTTTGGTTGACCTAATTTTTCCTCCTATCTATCCTCCTACAAACTGATACTTTTAATTTCTTTAAAAGGTAATTTTATTGGTGGTAATCAATTTGTGGGAAGACTTAAAGGCAATATTGCTCTAATGGAAGTGTCTTTTGAAAGAAAAGCCTAGAAGAATTGAATTATCAGCTGTAAAAAGTAGCAAGCTGATGTAGCCAGTTACTTCAATGGGGGGAAAATACCTAGCTGTTGTAAGAGGACTGAAGCTATGAATGATGTTGCCTCGTGGGCTAGATGTGTCATTAGGAACAAAAGCAAATAAAGATATGTTTCATTCATTCAGATTTCTAGAAGGACGCATCAGTAATTTTGAAGGAAATCCTACCATGATGCTTCTGACAGTTAATTTTTTTAAATTTATTTTACTTTTGAGCTCCCTTAGTCCAGTAAAAAGAATTGCCTAGTGTTATGAATGTGCCAAGGGCAACTACATTAGTAGACTGAAAGTTGTAAGTGCTATATGGATCGGTTGGCTTGTTCAATTTTTAATTTGCTATGATTTGGAGAAATCCTAACACAGTTGTTAAGTGTTCATAAGTGTATCCATGTAATTTAGGTTCCTTTCTCTTTGGAGGAAGGGCTATACTCTTTTATATGTTGGAGAGCAGGTCTTGATTCTTAAACATTATTGAAATATATTAGTTTTAAGTGTATGATCTTAGCTGTGAGTTTTGGTGTCTAAAGTCATGGGTTGGAAAGCATCAGTCTCTAAGGGGAAGTTAACTTAGTTAAAACCATATTGCTTTAAAGAACATATATGCTACTTTAATATCTTCTATTTTGTTATAATACTGAACTTGTCAATTTTAAACAAACTTTTTTACATTAACTTCCTTCTTATGTAGTCTTGTAAGTTGTACCTCGTTTTGTTTTTCTAAGGTCAGGGTACAGTGGTGTCCTCTTGAACAATTTTGCATGTTGCTGCATTTGTCTGTCTCGCTGTCTTGTCATTCTTACTGCCTCATGTGGATGACATCTGTGTTTTGTTTTTCATCTGAAAACACACAGACGTTTTGTATTCTTTGTGATCACAGGAAGAACAGCTTCTACGTGGATCAGTGAGATTGAGAGCAGTTCTTACTTTGGTTCGGGAGAGGTAGATGAGAGTCTTTCAGCTGTGCAGCTGGGCTACAGTGGGAACAAGACTTTTTCTTCTGGACAGCTAATAAAGGACAATGAATGGGACGCTGAAAAGAATGTGGTACATGAGTGGCATTGTCTCATCTTCCTGCATTTATTGAGGTTGGGCAGTTAGCACCTCTGCTGTCATTGCTACCTTTCATATCTGCTATAGGGTCAATATCATGGATGAGAAATCCATTTCTTGTGCTGAGCTGGATGTCTGCAGCTCTAGTTCATGCAGGTTTTGGCTGGACTTCAGAGGCTGGTAGGCATGATTCCCAGCTACTCACCGCATTTGAGAGTTTCAGGGGACTATTGGTCCAGAATTTTCATATTGTTTTCCATAGTTTGATTTTATTTTTTTTAATAGATGTTGTCTTTCATTTATGTTAGTATGGCATATTCCTCTGATAGTTCTTGGAAGACAGCTATCTTTGAACAACTGGGTTCCTAATTCAAAGGATGCTATATGGGTTTCCTGTCTTCAAGTGTTCAAGGGACTTGCCAGTGTAGCTTATGCATCATGTTGAAATGACTGATTGCTGTGGGAACTGCATAGCTCTGAAGAAGCCTGAGTGGTGTTCCACTCTGTCCCAAATGTTTCACTTCTTACTTGACTGTATTTGACTCTCTAATGCATAACCCTGTGGTGGAAGTGTCTTTTTTTTTTTTTTTTCTCCCCTCAAGGCACTCAGTGTTCGGGTAGCATATATGATGCTTGGGTATTGCTGCCTGCTTAGATTTTCTTATTGGGTTAGTTGTCCAGTATTTGCAGTATCTTATTGCACAAAACTGAGAAACTAATTAACATAAAACACAGAACAAACAAAGAAAAACAAGTGATACAAATAGTGCACTGCATTTAGACTGTGGATGGGTTGGGTTTGTAAGTTGATGACCAGCTGCTCTGTGAGTGAGTAAAATTGATCATGGGGATGCCTCAGTGGTAAATGTATGATGTCCTGCATTTTTGCAGGCCTAGGTTTTTGGGTTTTTTTTTACTGCTTTTCCACATGTAGAAAATAAGTCTTAAATCTTCCTTTATTTTCTACTTGAATTTTTGCCTTCCTGCATAGGAAGCAGGATTACAACTGGAAGCTATGCTTTCATTATTAGTTACTCCCTCATGTATATTCTGATAATTTTAGCAAATAGGTAATTGTTAATTGAAATGAATACAGTTGTCCAGTAGGAGTACTCAAGGGAATCATTTAGCTTAAAATAAAGCTGGAAAATGAAACACTATTCTGGAGGGAAGGGCATATGTAGGTTAGTTTAACTGCTTCAAAAATCTGAGAATTCCCACAGAAATGAATTAATTATAAATTGCCTATAGGGCAGCACCCCTATTGCACAAACTGTTAAAGGAAGGAAATAATCTCTTGGATACTGTGAGTCTCCCCAGACAGCTCTAAGTATTTGACAGTCTTCTAAGACTTCCATTTTTAGTAGTATAGGTGGTTACACAAAGCCGTGTTGATTTTTATTCTGACCAAATTAAAATGTAAAACTGATTTTAACTAATTTCCTGTGAGGTTGCATAAACATAACTGTGTGTAAATGTTAATGGAGAAAAATGACTGATTTTAGGTAGGTGGAAGGATCTTGGAAAGTACTTCAGGCACTTGCTGGAATTTATTTTAGTAAAGAAACGCATTGTTTTATAGATACTTTATTTTTCTGTTATTTCTACTTCATGAAGAGTAGGCCCAGGAGGGAGAAATGTAACTTACGTTGTTTCCTTTAACAGCTTCTTGCTATAAAACTGAAACACAGGGGCTTTGCACTTAAAGCTTTGGACACGAGTCTGTTTTTCAAACTGAATGTTCTTGAAGTAAGTTGTCATTAAGTTGGATGTTAAGTCACTCACAAATAAATCGCAACCTCTTATATTTTCCTTATAAACAGAAGAACTTTTCCAAAGGCTATTCCATAGAACTGCTGTGGGAATTGCCCTGATGCTCTGTAGTAACATTGCTCCAGTTGCTTCTTCAGCTGGTGCCAGGTATTTTCTTAGTATTTTGATTATGATGATGACATTTGAGTTTTCGTTTCTTTTCTTTGTTTTTTGTTACGGTGAAAATGCAGCCTGAAAGCTGTTTAGGATGTCAACTTCCTATTTTTTTTTGTTCTGAAAAGAACAGGTAGAAACTTGAATACATAAAACTGTGGCAGAGAGAAGCCTAGTTGTATTTCTTACAAATTACAGAAATCTATAGCCTGTTAATAAATGATTTAAATCAAGAGACCAATAACACTGATAAAATGTGTGTATTGTAAAGTCAGCAAGCTGTTGCCGTAAATCCATGTATAAATTGTGATTTCCTAAAAGGAAATAATATTTACTGCTAAAATGCTCACTAATCCCATAACTAATTCTAATACGGAATAGTCAGAGTGAGAGCTTACATCTGGTAATTACATTATTAAACACTATAGCGTTTTTGGTGCAAAGCTATAGCAACGTAGCTTTCTGGCACAGCATTTTAGAAAGCATTAGCACTGTTTAAATTGGTGATTGTGTGAAAAAGAAGCCAGCATCCTGTTTGTACAGTCTTATAGCATATATAATAGGCTTCCCTTCCTGTATTCGTAGAAAAAGTACTCCATGTCTGGCACAGTAAGGCAATATGATCATCCAGTGAATAAGGTATGTGCATATAAAAACCTCAGTGATGATATTTTTAGCTCTTATGGATGAAGATAACTTCCAGACTTACTAAGTGTACATCAGGCCAGGATGTGTTTAGAAGTGAGAGAAGTAGCAATGAAGTGAAAAGGGAATTCAGTGCAGGGATATAATTAAGTAGTGAACTGATTTATTTCTAGAGAGACAGTACCTTTGAACTAAACATGACCATGATTTTAGTCAGGTAAAGGACCTTGTATGGCATGTCAGGGAGTCACTGGAATTTGCTTTAGTAAATAAATGCAAAAATGAGTTCCTTCTATTCTTGCATTTAAGTGCCATGTCGTTTAGATTTTATGGGGTCATCGTGTTACCACTTCAAAACCTCCAGAACTTGATCCTGAAGCCAGGAGTTTCCTGAATCATGTACTGGTGGTGTAGATTTTCAGGTGTTGTTCCTTGCAAACTATTCCAGGTGACAATAACACAGCAGATAATATTTACTTATTTGTATGATTTTTTTTTCTTTCTTTCCCTGTTAACAGATTCTTGCTAGTGTGGTATTGGAATTTAGCATTGACTGGCAACAACTGAGAACATCAAATGTTCTGTTTGTAGGAATGTTAGCTTACCAATTTTATATGCTTGAACTGAAGATTTTTTTGTATAGAGATCACAAACTTTCTCTCTTTCCTGTGGTGGGTCAGCTTAATGAGTATATGATTGTTATATTGTGTGGAAAGTTAAGTATATAAAACCTTTTAATTTATAAACTGGGCTTGAGAAAACCTCCAAAAGGAAGTTGGAGAACTTCGCTTGTGCAAGGTGTATTGTGTGCAGAAGAAAAGATAGAAGAAACGCTTGCTCATGTGGACTTCCGTTTGCATTCATACTGCTGTCTTTTGATTTGTCTTTAGCTTGTTGGATCTACCTTCTGGACATTGTATAAACAAGATACCCTTTAGGAATTCTGCGTTTATGTCAGCTAGTAGTTGAATCATCCCTGTGCAAAGTGTGTAGTTTTCCACTGGGCATAGTACTTCTGTCAGATCTTATGCAAACTGCAACATGTATTTTTTGATTCAACACACATCAACTCTGATTTGTCTTGGATATTTTATTTTCATTTTGCTTCTCTGTTGGTTTGTTGGGTGGTTTTTTTTTTTCTTTTTTCTTCCCTCCCCTTTACTCTTGTGCTACCTTATCCCTGTATTGCTGGAATGATTTCTTTATTTTTTAAACCACCAGTTTTTACTGTTTTTGGAAGACAGAGGCCATTGCATGATGTGTGGAAAACCGTGTGAATAAGTTAAATATCTATCTTCAACTTTGTCTTTGCCTTGCTTTTAGACTGGAAGCTCTTCAGAACCAGCATTAGCTTTATACAGATTGTTACGGGTTTAATGAACTGAAGGCAATTGATTGTCTATAGTGTAGTTTGGTACGGTTTTAAGCTGTGCAAGCATTGATTGATTGATCAATTGTTGGGTTATAATAAGAGATAAGGTATATGGGTGGATTTTTTTGTTGGGTTTTTTGTTTTAATTCAGTGGTCTAAGTAGAACTGGCTGGTCTATTTGAGTCTGGTTTTAAATTCAGAACAGAATAGCTTAGCCACACGTTTTATTGTCTGTCTTATCCTCTTAAAGATAAAGTTAAGTTTGCAAATGTTACCTAGCTCTGATAATCAACATTTTTTAATAAGTAAAAATCTTAAAAGTGTGTTAGCTCTGAACAATGGGGCAAGAAGCCTGGGAAGCAGGACAATGAGGCTTAACCAGACTGGCTAAAAGCAACTGCAGGGATTGAAAGGGTTTCTCCAAAGCTGTTTTCAGTGTAACAGGCTGTTTTCTCTGCATGTCTGAAGGTTGGACTTTTTTGATTCTCTTTGGAAACGATCTTTGTAAGAATCATCATGCAGATTGTTCCTTAGAAATTTTCATGTTGCGGTTTGTTCATTTCACCAGGATTAATATTCCAGGGTTTGTACTGGACCAGATAATATTGCTTACGGATCCCTCTCCTCATAAGAGGAACTGTAGTATTGTACTATTGTCTAAGCTTGGTTATTACTGAGATTCCTGGAGACCAAAGCCTAATTTGAGTATCTTGAAATAAATGTTGAGTTCTGACAGCTACAAGGGGTGCAGTCAATATTCAGAGCGAATAGCAGTGCAGCTTGCATTTGGGTCATGATACAATCTTCTAGTAAGTAGTGTGTACTTGAGTGTTCTCACATAATGTACTATAATACTATATGTTCTCACCATAATGCATCTATAAGAAGCACTCGTGTCCTGATAAGACGTTGTGATACTTCACTGCTCCTGTGAATTCATTCACTTTGGCTGTAGAGTATGTATTTCTGTATTTTGCATTTTAAAGCCAGGACTTAGCAATCCTGTACGTCTCATCCTATTACTTGTCATGCAGTTACTGTCTCTTTAGAACAAACGTGTATTCCTGTCTGGGCTTATTAGCATTAATAGCTGTTCTGGTTACCCAGTGGAATACTGATGCACAATGCTAGCAACTGGGAATGAGAAAAAGGTAGCCTTCAAGGGAGGGCACAATGCAAGGATTAAAGAGGGCATTGCTTTAGAAAATTGCTACTGTTCCTTAAAGTCAAACTGCAGCAGACATTGGGGTTGAGGTTAAACTGATGTGTTCAAAATAAATTGAGATCTTTTAAAGCTATTGATTTCATTTGGAATGCTGCCACTTCCATCGAGGGAAAATAAGATTGAGAAACTTGGTTTGTGTCCCACTTACAGTGTACTTAAGCAGTTCTCCTTTTAGTAGGTGTGGGGAGTTCTGATATTTGGAAAGGGTCATTGTTTCTCCCCTATCCAAACTACATGCAATATCTAGCCTATTTCCTAGCTAGAAATACTGCAATAGGCAGTCTTCCATATCTGTAGGAATTGAGAAGTTTGGTTTTTTTCTGACTAAGGGTGCATCTGTTTCCACACTGAAAAGCAAGTCACATCGTTTTCATGGCTGTAAGCAGCAGTACAACCTGTTCCTTTTAAGTTGTTCAGTGCTATGTAGCCTCACTTTCCCAGTTGTTCTTTTTTTTTTCTTGTATAAAAAAGAAATCCACACTTTGCTTGCTTTTAGTATTTTCCTATCTTTGTAAAATTTTAGACTCCATTCTTACCTAGCCTTTCCCAAGAGTGGCTTTGATAGATGTGAGGAAGTAACTTTGGTAATGCAACTTTCCTCATTTGCTCTATCTCATCTGCTCATTTTGTCGTTCTGCAGAGCTGTGACTAGCAGTTTCACAAACTTATATTTCCATTATCTAAAAGTGTAATTAAGTGTTGATTCTCCAATTTTAGATCTGTAAGTTCAATACTCAGTAAAATGCTATATAAAGTGTAATTTTTCTTGAGGGAGGTAAAAAACCGTCTTGATGGAGAAGGAAGCAGTGAAGAGTAAAAGTTAGGAGGAAGCTATTAAAAAACAGGAGTTTCTTTGTGGAGATTACGTTGTGTTTTAGTGAGCTAAAACAGGAAGGTATTCGTAGCTTATTTGTGTGCAGGTTAGCCGCCTGCTGCTCTCTTCGTGAGTAATATATGTTGAGCAATATACTGAGTTGAAAGAGACAGTAAAAATTTGGAAGAAGTTCTGCTTGTGCCAGGAACTGTCACCAGTATTTTACAGTCAAACAAGGCCTGACTCCGGTCTCTGCAGGCAGTGGGCTTTGTGATGCTAATCCACCCACTGCCTCTCTTCTGATGTGTCCACAGCCGGAGTGTCTCACCGAGTCACCTTGTTAATTCTGTGGCTTTGCTGAAATGGTTTCCGGTTTTCCAGAATTAGAATGTGAATTTGACCACAACTGTAGTATTTTCCCAGAATTTTTTAAAATGTATCTGTAAACAGAGAAAAGGGGAATACTTCATTTAGTATTGAGCAACTTTCCTGTTCCTAGATGGGCAAGTGTGGGCTGCAGCCAGTGTCAGCAGCAAGTTGCTATGAAGACAGCGTTTGCTCTGATAGGGGGAAGGAATGGCAATAAAGGAGATTAGTGGCTTACAGAATAAGATTAAAAGAAACAGAATTGGAATAAAAGGAATAAGAGGTGGAAAACTGTTAAACTTGGTGCAAGGGTTAAGTGATTGATATGTAAAATCTCAGTATAGAAATAGCTGTTGTCATTTATGTTAACTATTGCCTCCAGTGTGGTAAAAACAGTCCATTATAACCTTTGTAGGGGTGGATATGAAACTCTGCCCTGGTGATAGTTTGTTGTACCAGAAGTTAAGCAGTCTTGCACTGATGAAGAAGCATGGCTCATACCAAACTTAAGATCCCCAAGATACAGAAGTAGGAAATCCCTCTATCCATATCTTACAATCATGTAGATCATCAAAAACTGTCCTTTCCTGTATTCCATTTGTTAGCTTCCGTAACATATGATGGAAAGAAGCAGATGAATAGCAGTTTATGCATTTACGGTTACAGCTAGAGGGAAACTTAAAATCTGAAGTACGCCATAGAATTGTATCCAAAGTAGTTACTTGCCTTTCCCTAAAAGATGGAAAGGCCTAGAATCTACTTTTGCTGTTTTATCATAATTTTGCTGATTTCTTAAAATAAGAAACTTGTGTTTTCCGTCAATCCCACTAATCCCTTAGTATTTGTAACTTACAGGGTTTTGATGGTATCTAAATATTTAAGCACATAATTAATAATTATTAAATCAGAATTAATAAACCACTAAGGAATTACTGCTTTGTAAAGGCTACTTGTATGCTGAGGTGATGGGCTTGTTAGTTGAACACAGTATATTAGTTGAATATTAATAATTCTAATTGTGGTGTTTGGGACAAAAGAATAATGTGAATGAGTTTGTCTTATGCGACCTGGAAAGGATCTCAAAATGTTATAAACATTTTTAGTTCTGTTTTTTTTAGTGGTGTTAAAATTAGAATCTGCCACATATGGTACAATAGGTGTATTCATAACAGGGGAGCAAGATGAGTAGATGAATCTACAGACCAGTTATGCTGGTGCTGAGTACACCTGTATTTGACCAACCAGTAGTGTCAGCATGGTGGATGAAGGTACGGTGTAAATAAGACTTATAGGAAATGTTGCCAGAGTTGGAATTTGGCTGGGGTGCTCCCCTTATTACCTTTGTTCCTGTTAAGGACCACTTGTTCATTAAAATTAACAAAACAATTACCTTGGAAAGAGATGGACCAGCAAGCACAGTATTGTTGTAGCGCATATATGCACGTGGGAAGAAAAACCTGTAATTATTTCCATATTGAGGGCAGTCTTCAGATTTCTTTGGGTTCACAGCGTAAAAGCAAAAAGGTAAAACTGAGACTTGCTCAGGCAAATAGGAGCTGGGCAGAGGACAGACAGTCCCTTAAATAACTTGGTTATAAAACAATGAACAGTTGAAGTGATCATAACTACAGTTGTGGCATTTGGGACAAAGCAATAAGGTTAATGAGATTGTATTACTCTGCCTGGAAAGGATAAAAAATAATCTGCTGTACATGGTGCAATAGGTATATTCTCAACTGGGGAGGAAGATGAATAGATAAATTTTAGGATCACATGATACTGTATGGTTTCTTTGGAATATGAAAAATGCTGTAATGTGTCAAATCACATGTACGCCTAGTCTAATACTTTCTCAGTATCCACCAGTCAGAATAGAAAGAATGTAAGAAATGAAACAGAGCCATCCTCCCAGTTTCTCTCAGTGGCAGATTCTGAGTAGAAGCTCCCAGGCTGTGTACATAGGAGCAGCAGGTTGATGATCACAGGACACCAGGACCCATCACTGCTGTATTGGCAGCCAGGGTAGCAGCAGGTACTGCTACCTGGCATGTTTAAACAGGCCCTGTGCTGCTTGCAAATGTTTTACTTTTTTAGCTCTGTATAATTTCCTTTCATTCAACTTCCTCATTTTCTTTTTTTTTTAAAGTTCCTATTTCTAAAGGAAAAAGTTGTGGTGAATTTTTTTTTTTAGCCTTTTCCTGTCTGGCAAGGATACCAGATGGTAAGTATGCAGTAACTCTTAAGTGCTTCTTCTGGAGCTGTGTCTTTAGCCAGGTCCTGTGCTTGCTCAAATCTGCTTCATGGTGGTTTTTCTTGCTGGAGGATCGAGTGAGAGAGTTCTCTGGCAAACTGATCTGATATCTTTGAAAAGAAAGAAATCTGTACATTGTACCCCATCCGAAATTCTTAATTTCTTATTTTTCAGCTTCATAACCTTCCCAATCTCCTCCACAAGAACCACCAGGTTTCTTGTGTGTGCTACCACTACTGTGATTGCTTCCTTGATAGTATAGGTCTTATGCAATCCTGGGTGCATTAAAGTGTATTATACAAACTTAGCTTGATTTTTCTCACCTTCCTCTTCTTTGTCTGCTTTTGTAATGCATGATGCTGCTTCTCCTCTGGCATGCCCTTGCCTGTCAGTCCTCCATAATTTGTAGGGTGGCATTAGTTTCCCAGTATGTGGTCCTGCTGTCAAGTTTAAGATTCCTCTTATGTCAGTATTCTCCTTTTAGACTCAAATTTAGACAACCCTGAAGTGGTCAGGTGGTTGGACTAGATGATTGTTGTAGGTCCCTTCCAACTGAAATATTCTATTCTGTTCTAAATTTACAGTTTATCTTAAGATCTAGATTTCGTGCAGGTACGTACAAACACCTACCCATTTCTTCTTGCAACAAGCACTTAATGTGCCTGAACTTTGACTTCTGCTCTGTCCTTTATTTAGGGTGTGGTGTTTTCATGCCTATCACAGAGGATTCCACACCGTGCTATAATAATTTATTCTGTTGCTTCTGAGTCTCAGCCTCTTTAGACCTGATTGAGTTTTGGTGGAGGTAGAGCCCATTCTTGCGTCTAGTATTCTTTTTTGTCCAAAAGTGTTGTTTTGTGTTTTGGGGTATTTTAGGAAGAAATACCTTTCTCTTGCAGCCTTTTTATCACTCATTTTCAGCGTGCCTTAGTATCTATTGACCAACCAATGTGCTGTACTTTTAATCAGTAATATTACATGAAACAGCTCTTGGCCTTTAGCCTCTTACCTTACTGGCTAAACTTTGTGTTGAGGACTATATTTATGTTCTATGCCTGGTATCCACAAATGTTACTGTTGCTGGCTGCTTCTGTTGTCACCCAGGTGATGCCCAGGGATGCTTCATAAGAATTTCCTCCTTACAGTTGACCTGATAACCAAGGACTGTCAGCTGCCTTCTTTTTGTTGGGATCCAAGAAGGTTTTCCTCTGCCCAAGAGGACACTGACATCTAGTGGATGGGTTCCACAGACACAGGGCAAGCAAACTGCTGCTTTAAGGCCATCTTTCTTCTGGACTCTCACCTAAATTTTGCTTTCGTTTAGATCCTTGGGGTTGTTTGGAAGAAGAAGGTGTGTGTGTGTGTGGAAGCCTAGCCAGTTTTGTATAACTTCTGGGGTTTAAGGATTAAGGGTTGTGCAGTCAAACTGGTTGTTGTTTGTTGTTGTTGGTTTGGTTTTTGGCTTTTTTTTTTCCTCAGTCAAGTTGCCTGCATGTGAGCCTCAGGTGTTTGTAATAAAATGATTTAAGATATTTAAAGTTGTATCCCCAGTTGTCCTTCCAGCCTGTGAAGAAGATAAGTTACCTGTGTAGCACAGCAAGAAGAGGCAGATGTTCCAGCTTCTCACCTCTGAGGCAGATAGTGCCTCTAAGTTGCCTTCAGTTCTGGGCCTATCCTTTCAATGAAACTTGAAGTGTAATAACACATGGTAGTGTTGCTTTGCAGCTTGTCTCAGACATCTGTTAGTTTAACTGGGAACTGAGTAGCAGGAAATTTTAACAAAAACACAATTTTTCCAGGAATATTCCTAAGCAGAGAACAGTGCTTAGAAATCAAACTTTCTGAAAATGTTTATCAAAACATTAGTATTGCTTTAAAGAGAAAAACAGACATTTTGGTTGAATTAATAAAATCCAGATTTCTTTATCAAAGAAAATGAACACTGCATAAAACTTGTTCGTTTAATAGTTAAGCATGGCATCTTCTGCTGTCAGAGACAGTTGTCGTGGACTGAGTAAATCATTGTGTCTCTGAGCAGTTGACATCATTGCTGCAGATGATTGTTTGATCTCTGAGCACTTAAGACATTCTGCACTAGTGTTACTTAAACAATAAGGTACTGGTTTTGGATTTGTTGACCATCTAGTAACTTTCTAAATGAGGTTAAAACGAGATGGTTTCAAGGCACTTAAATTATGGCTTAAAATCAAAAGAAGCCTTTCAGGCCCCATTTAAGAGTAGAAGAGTCACAGAAAGTGTAGACTGACAGTGCTCAGAATGAGGGTGTTAGACTTAAATGTTTGGTGACGGCCTTTAAAAAGGAAAATATTGCTTCCTTGTCCAGAGAAAACATGGAATATTTCGCTACAAGATGCAAAGATTATTTTACTGTTTGCTAGCATTCTTTGGTTACAGCGAAAGTATCCTCAAGTAGAACTGGACTATCACAAAGAAAAACATTAACATAAAAATGAATTCATGTTTTATATGAATTACCAGAAAATAAAATGTAAAGGCTGCTAACACTTTCTCTGTGCTAAGGGCACTTATGCAGTGCAAGCAATAGATAAAGTAGAATGTGAATTTTTCTGTCCTAAGAGGAAAATTTCAGTAATTTCAAGTTGAATCAGTTTTATTAATATCAGACCATGAAGAAAAGTAAGAATATATAATCCATCAAAAAAGAAAAATTACAGCCTCAACTGACCTGTTATTTTAATCAAGAAGAAAGAAGAAAAATAGGTTTTCTCTCCTGTTGGCTGTTAAGAATTTATATTTTCTCATCTCTAGAAAGATCCCAGCATGCTGGACATACTACTGAATACAGCCTGTTTATCAGTAAATATGATGTGTCTTTATTTCCTCGATGACTACTGTAAACACTTATGAGTTGTCACTTAGTTAATTTGTAATAATTTGCATGTGTGTCTCCTTCATTGTCAGCTTCTAGTATACAACTTTATTTGGCATTTTTTAAGTTTAGTCTTATTTCTTTTACCCTGAAAGTCTGTCTGCTTTATGTAATATTCCCATCTTCCCCTCTTACTGATCGTTTTCTAGCCTTGTCATCAGACGTCTGTTAGTGTGCTCTGGTGTTCACGAGTAGTCATGAAGGAAAATGCCTGATTGGCCTGGGAAGTTTTTTGAGAAACTCCGCTTGTGAAATTCCTCCAGTCAGATGATTTTTTTTCAATATTTTTCCTTTTAAAAACAGTCTGAAGAGACTCTTGTCTTGCCTGAATTCTTGTAAAAATTCACATACTCTTCTTTTGAATTGGCACCGTATCAAATACTTATTTGAAGCTCAGACTAGAACAGCTTCCTTTCCCAAGAAAGGAAGTGGAGTCTTATTACTTTGTCACTTATTCCACATAGATGAGAATTATAGATAAGAATCTTGAGGCCGGATCTGAAGGTGTTCCTGTGTGTTTCTGAAATACCTGGAAGTAAATCTATCATCCAGAACCCTGGGGGTGTTGAATAAAGTTGTTTGTATTTCAGATGGAAAAAACTTAATGAGGGTTCTCTATTGTTTACCAAACAAACTATTGACTTCTACCTTCTGGATTGTAAATATTCAGCTTTTTAAAGCCATGACAGTTGAGGGTTATTTTAAATTTATCAGCAGCTTGATTGACAGGCATTTGCCTGAACCAGATTCATTTTACCAGTTGACTTTAGTACCTTTTTATTTGTTGAAATTTGGCACTGTAGAAGGACTTTTGTATTTGTATTTCACAAATTAGCTGTCTAACAAACATAGCCTGCAGGGTACAAACATCAATGAGAGGCTACTTTAGAAACCTTTATGTGATGGAGTGCGTACTTCATATGAGGTAAACATTTCTCTGCTCTTCAAAATAGAAGAATTTCAAAAGTAGTTACATTATAAATGTAATAAGGGCATCCGACAAACTGTTTGGAAATTAATTTAAAGTTTGACTTGCAGCTTTGATGTACAAAAGGCAATAAATGTATGTGAAGGCTTTATTTTAGAAGTATCAGGGATTTAGGTTCTCAATGCTGGTTTTAAAAGAGAACATACACAATATGTTTGTTACTTGACCCTTTAGTTTGATGCAAGCTTTTACGAGTCTTCACAATTAAGAATTTCCTCTAAAATGTTCATGATTTAAAAAGGTTAAACTTCAAACCGTTTGATTAAAACACTATTTCCATTTACTTTGTAGTAACTTCACTGTGTAGTATTATCTCTGGGTGTTCTAATGAAGTCATGATATAGGGCTGCGGAAGAGGCAACTATTTCTTTTGCTAGTCGCTTTTGGGTTTGCATGGCTTGAGAATACCTGTGATTAAGGTTGCCATGGAACTTTAAGTATTAATGTTGTGTCAAACAATATATTTGAAATATTCGAGAAAAATCGCAGCCTCTTCCTTTTTTTTGAAGCAGCTCGTTGAACAAAATATGAGGAAAGTAAGAAACATTTTCTGTATGAGTGGTAGTACTATAAGGTCGTAGAAAATGCTGCATATATGCCTATGTTACTTTTGTAGAAGAGGATTGCGTATGATATAGCATGTGTGGAGAAGGTTTAAGGACTTTTTTTTTTTAAATCCAGCAGAAACAAACTAAATGGTAGAGTTTATATTGTTGAGGCATTTAGCAGTGTTACTTCCAACTCTTGAATGTTCAGCCACTAAAACAAAAACCTTAATGGAGAGAAATAATCTCAAATCATGCTTGTGAATAACTTATTGTCTAGATCTGTTGTTTCTGTACTAACCATTTCTGCTTTGGTTTCGTTTGAGTAGTTGCTTTATAGCTCTTTCTGCTGGAATTATGAGAATTTTGTTGGCCGTTGTGTTCCCTGTTCTCTCTCTTCTTGAAACCAGAATTGCCATAATCTGGTTGGAAGGTGTGTGCTTTTGAACTGACAGGGACACATTTGTTAGGCAAAAGTTGACAGATACTACAATTATAAACTATTATGACAGAAAATTCCTTTGTCTATCCATAAATATTGTACTGGTTATTAGCTAGGGTTATTACAGTTGAAATCTTAGTACAAGTTTGTATCATTAATGAGGCTACTTCTTTCTGGTTCTTAAAATGCTCTTGAACTCCGTCATAAATGGCCTCTTTATAACTAGCACATTCCTTGGCTTCCAGACACAGCCTCAAAGAAGGGGTGAAAATAGTTGTAAGCCTGTTTTCTCCAGTTAGTAGAAATGTATTTTCTATTTGATACCTTCTCTTTACTTTACGTTCCCTTATATATTCCCTGTGTATATGTTACTGCATGGAGGTACTGATTCAGTGCTTGTCAAAAGTTTTCTTTTTTGTATTTTTGTCTGGAAATGTTTTAGATTGTGGTTTTTTGGAGGGGGAATAGTCGTTAAAACCTTGTGGGTGTTCTACTTGCCAATTATGAACTAACATAACTGTATTAGCAGTATCCTAATCTTGCCTGCTGAATACTGGGGGTTCTAAACTACTAAAAGTCTCTACAGATACTGTATTTCTATACAGGGTTCAAGCCTACTTTTGAAAAAAAAAGTTAGACTTCTGGGGAAAGATAAAGCTTTCCCCAGAAAATTTTTATTGGAATTGCTTGCATGTCCAACATCAGCATATGTAACACTGAACTCATGTCAGCATGTAGCGATTCAGCTGTATGCTAAAGGATGTCACATAACTGAAAGGAACAGCACCTTTGAGTTTGAGATGTTTCACTAAGGTAATTTGGACCCAAAACCAGATGTCAGTAGCAATGGTTCTTGACTGTACAAACAGCTATGCTTTTTACCCACAGCATTTGTTAGGCTCCAGCTTTTCAGATTGAAATCATTCTCGGTGAAAGTCTTACAGGGCAGGATCTCTGTTTCAGATAAATTGGCAAGACATAGCTGTTAAAAAGCCCTGATGCCTTTTTGGAAGGCAGGACGTAACAGCGATAGCAGACCTTTTTTTTGGGGGTGCAAACTTATTAAAAGGCTTTAAGACTATTCTCCTGTGCCTTTATTTATGGTAGCTTTGGTAAAGGGGGACCAACAGGTAGGAAATTCTAGTTTACTCAGTTGGAGTGAAAGTTCAGTGTTTCCTGTTTCAGTTGTGGTGCTTTTTTTTTTCCCCCACCCAGTATGAATTGGGCTGAAAACAAACACTGACCTCAAGGAATTGTGTTCCAAGGCGTGGGAAAAGAGGAAGAGTTTTGCATCTTGTGAAGGAAGAGGGAGAATAACTTCGGTTTTGGGGTTCTTTTTTGTTTCGTTTCTTTTTTTTTTTTTTTTAGTGCTGTGCACTATATATTCTCCATGGAACTTAACGCCTCATTCCACATAGTATGAAGTCACAAGCAAGGGAATGGTAAAGACTGTGGAGAGAAGAAAGTTTTGATGGTAATAGATTATGAAATTTCTCAGGGAGAATTGACGTGGCTAAACAAACTAAATATTCTTCAAAGACAGGGGCTTAGCTGATACCGATGTAGATCCTTATGCTGCTTATTTGTATGAATTGTACCCAATCTGTATTGGCTATACAGCTCTTCCTTTGAATGCTTGTCACAGGGTGCTTTTGGCTGTTTAAGGATGTTATGTCTGTTGAGGCACAAGCACTGAAACCGAAGAGCTGTAGAATCATAACCAATGGTGACTGGCCCAGCCCCTCTCATGTGGTCCTGGAAAAAAGCATAGCTTATGTTCCTTTTAGCTGCCTGATTGAGCTGGAATAAAACCTCTTGCCTTTGGGATAACCAATGGACTGGCCCAGCCCCTCTCATGTGGTCCTGGAAAAAAGCATAGCTTATGTTCCTTTTAGCTGCCTGATTGAGCTGGAATATAACCTCTTGCCTTTGGGGTGTTCTTTGTGGAAAAAGTCTCAACTTGCCTTTAGCTAATTTCCTCTACACTTCCATGGGCTGGTCCTGGGGATGCTGTTACTTTGGTATGCGTTCTTACTACATCATAGCTGTTGGGTTTTGACTTCCCTGAGAAACTTTATATCTGGTGTAAGGGAGCTAGGACAAGTATCTACTTTCATCTGTATTTCAGGTGAAGGGCACACTCTGTAGAAGTCTACATTCAATTCAGATGTTGCACTGACAGTGTCAGCATCACATCCAGGATGTCAAAATTTGTTTGACTTCAGAGCTAGTCTGTCGAGATAGAGTGGACTGTAGTGTGGTCACCTCTGCTTGGATGAGTCAAAGGGTGGCTCTTGAGAGGAAGTTTACCTGGACCTATAACCAGTTTTTGGTTTTAAAACAAACAAACAAAACCCACTTCCAGCATCAGAGTGGAAAGTTCATCACACCTGTCTCATACTTGCTCTGAGACTTGCTCCTGGCAAGGCTTTTCAGCAGAGCTCTGCTATGGCAGTGTTGGTGTTGCTTGCTTTTGCAGACCAAGGTGAGAGATGAGGTGGCCACTTAAACTGTTCTCTACATCTCTTCATTTAAGGCCAAGTCCTGCTTAATATCAGTGATTCCACTTCTGGTTACTGTCTTACTGAGCAGCTCAAATCATTGGGACTGTAACAAGACTGAGCAATCTTCCTCTTGGTTTTGGATGCCTTATAGTAAGACACTCTGGATTCAAGGGGTTTGTGCACACTCCCAACCGACCTGTTATTGTGGTGTTGCTGAATTCCCCCAGAGATTCTGAAGGCTGTCATGGTCAAGGGTGAGATACGCAGTTTTGTTTTGCTTGTACTGTAAATGCCTGCATTGATTGCATATATAGATGACATCTCAGAGAACAGCTACAATACATAACCTTCCCTGTTGGCCCCCACATGTGCCTAAACCCTATTCTGTAGGAAGCCACTGAAGGTGGAAGGGTAATGCCTCTTTGCACCCTTGTTGTGCGATGGTACAGTAGTCTCCTGCTACAAAGGAAATATGCATGTAATGAAAACTGGACTGAGTTTGACAATTCTTTTTGCAAGTTATTTATAGCCATCATATGATAAGACCTTAAATTTCTGACTCTGACCTGAGTGCAGATTCAACCTAAATGAGGCATAAATACGCATCCATCAGTTTCTTGAACAAATCAGCAAAACTGGTGAAATGCTGGCAGTAAAATTGTACAAGAACTACTAGTACAGTTGATACCTATAGTGTTGTGATAAAAAGGTCTGGAGGTGAGGAAAACTGTCTTTTGCTTCCTTATTTCAAGATGTTTTGTATTCAGTAGATTGGCATGCATAGTTATTCTGCAAATTTTAAGAGTTTAAAATTTTTTAGATATTAGTAATTCTTTTTCACATAAGAAAAAATCATCATTCGTTTGCCCTAAAATGAATGGTGTTCGTTGTCTTGAAAAATTGCAGAAAACTGTATGGAGGACAACTCAAGCCTTTAGTTACCATCTTGACTTGAAGGTTCAACTACTTGTGAAAAATGAATCAGTGAGGAGATTGGTATAGAAGGCTTACATATGAAGATGTCATATTTTATATGCTACAGTT
This sequence comes from Pygoscelis adeliae, assembly GCF_000699105.1. Taxonomy (NCBI): domain Eukaryota; kingdom Metazoa; phylum Chordata; class Aves; order Sphenisciformes; family Spheniscidae; genus Pygoscelis; species Pygoscelis adeliae. The sequence continues at coordinate 2,562,670 of NW_008825150.1, forward strand.
AACCAAGTTTTTTTTACTGTATTTAGTAGCTGTTTTCTTCAGTAACAGGCTGCTGGATTTTTTGCAGATATGTTAATTGATTCTATTGAAACATTTCATCAACTAGAGTGTTATAAAAACATTCTCTTAAAATTATTCGCCATAGCTTTCTTTAGGAGCATCTTCCCTTTTAATCACATAGCAAAGCAAGATGAATAAGAACTGTATATGTTCAAAGAAAGATTTAAAGGGAAAATCAAGATTAAATGCAGAGGGTTTTTTAATATACTTGTGCTGTCAGCATGCACAAAACAACCAAAACCTGGGATTGAAGGAATAAGAGGAAAATAGTGAATCTGGTAACTTGGAAATTATGCTTTTAAGCAGGGGTGTTCCCTGGTTATGAGTTTTGTTTCCTTGTTTGTTTCTTTAAGTGCTTTGCTTCCTTATGCTGTTTGAGATGTCAGTAGCAATGGTTCTTGACTGTACAAACAGCTATGCTTTTTACCCACAGCATTTGTTAGGCTCCAGCTTTTCAGATTGAAATCATTCTCGGTGAAAGTCTTACAGGGCAGGATCTCTGTTTCAGATAAATTGGCAAGACATAGCTGTTAAAAAGCCCTGATGCCTTTTTGGAAGGCAGGACGTAACAGCGATAGCAGACCTTTTTTTTGGGGGTGCAAACTTATTAAAAGGCTTTAAGACTATTCTCCTGTGCCTTTATTTATGGTAGCTTTGGTAAAGGGGGACCAACAGGTAGGAAATTCTAGTTTACTCAGTTGGAGTGAAAGTTCAGTGTTTCCTGTTTCAGTTGTGGTGCTTTTTTTTTTCCCCCACCCAGTATGAATTGGGCTGAAAACAAACACTGACCTCAAGGAATTGTGTTCCAAGGCGTGGGAAAAGAGGAAGAGTTTTGCATCTTGTGAAGGAAGAGGGAGAATAACTTCGGTTTTGGGGTTCTTTTTTGTTTCGTTTCTTTTTTTTTTTTTTTAGTGCTGTGCACTATATATTCTCCATGGAACTTAACGCCTCATTCCACATAGTATGAAGTCACAAGCAAGGGAATGGTAAAGACTGTGGAGAGAAGAAAGTTTTGATGGTAATAGATTATGAAATTTCTCAGGGAGAATTGACGTGGCTAAACAAACTAAATATTCTTCAAAGACAGGGGCTTAGCTGATACCGATGTAGATCCTTATGCTGCTTATTTGTATGAATTGTACCCAATCTGTATTGGCTATACAGCTCTTCCTTTGAATGCTTGTCACAGGGTGCTTTTGGCTGTTTAAGGATGTTATGTCTGTTGAGGCACAAACACTGAAACCGAAGAGCTGTAGAATCATAACCAATGGTGACTGGCCCAGCCCCTCTCATGTGGTCCTGGAAAAAAGCATAGCTTATGTTCCTTTTAGCTGCCTGATTGAGCTGGAATAAAACCTCTTGCCTTTGGGGTGTTCTTTGTGGAAAAAGTCTCAACTTGCCTTTAGCTAATTTCCTCTACACTTCCATGGGCTGGTCCTGGGGATGCTGTTACTTTGGTATGCGTTCTTACTACATCATAGCTGTTGGGTTTTGACTTCCCTGAGAAACTTTATATCTGGTGTAAGGGAGCTAGGACAAGTATCTACTTTCATCTGTATTTCAGGTGAAGGGCACACTCTGTAGAAGTCTACATTCAATTCAGATGTTGCACTGACAGTGTCAGCATCACATCCAGGATGTCAAAATTTGTTTGACTTCAGAGCTAGTCTGTCGAGATAGAGTGGACTGTAGTGTGGTCACCTCTGCTTGGATGAGTCAAAGGGTGGCTCTTGAGAGGAAGTTTACCTGGACCTATAACCAGTTTTTGGTTTTAAAACAAACAAACAAAACCCACTTCCAGCATCAGAGTGGAAAGTTCATCACACCTGTCTCATACTTGCTCTGAGACTTGCTCCTGGCAAGGCTTTTCAGCAGAGCTCTGCTATGGCAGTGTTGGTGTTGCTTGCTTTTGCAGACCAAGGTGAGAGATGAGGTGGCCACTTAAACTGTTCTCTACATCTCTTCATTTAAGGCCAAGTCCTGCTTAATATCAGTGATTCCACTTCTGGTTACTGTCTTACTGAGCAGCTCAAATCATTGGGACTGTAACAAGACTGAGCAATCTTCCTCTTGGTTTTGGATGCCTTATAGTAAGACACTCTGGATTCAAGGGGTTTGTGCACACTCCCAACCGACCTGTTATTGTGGTGTTGCTGAATTCCCCCAGAGATTCTGAAGGCTGTCATGGTCAAGGGTGAGATACACAGTTTTGTTTTGCTTGTACTGTAAATGCCTGCATTGATTGCATATATAGATGACATCTCAGAGAACAGCTACAATACATAACCTTCCCTGTTGGCCCCCACATGTGCCTAAACCCTATTCTGTAGGAAGCCACTGAAGGTGGAAGGGTAATGCCTCTTTGCACCCTTGTTGTGCGATGGTACAGTAGTCTCCTGCTACAAAGGAAATATGCATGTAATGAAAACTGGACTGAGTTTGACAATTCTTTTTGCAAGTTATTTATAGCCATCATATGATAAGACCTTAAATTTCTGACTCTGACCTGAGTGCAGATTCAACCTAAATGAGGCATAAATACGCATCCATCAGTTTCTTGAACAAATCAGCAAAACTGGTGAAATGCTGGCAGTAAAATTGTACAAGAACTGCTAGTACAGTTGATACCTATAGTGTTGTGATAAAAAGGTCTGGAGGTGAGGAAAACTGTCTTTTGCTTCCTTATTTCAAGATGTTTTGTATTCAGTAGATTGGCATGCATAGTTATTCTGCAAATTTTAAGAGTTTAAAATTTTTTAGATATTAGTAATTCTTTTTCACATAAGAAAAAATCATCATTCGTTTGCCCTAAAATGAATGGTGTTCGTTGTCTTGAAAAATTGCAGAAAACTGTATGGAGGACAACTCAAGCCTTTAGTTACCATCTTGACTTGAAGGTTCAACTACTTGTGAAAAATGAATCAGTGAGGAGATTGGTATAGAAGGCTTACATATGAAGATGTCATATTTTATATGCTACAGTTAACCAAGTTTTTTTTACTGTATTTAGTAGCTGTTTTCTTCAGTAACAGGCTGCTGGATTTTTTGCAGATATGTTAATTGATTCTATTGAAACATTTCATCAACTAGAGTGTTATAAAAACATTCTCTTAAAATTATTCGCCATAGCTTTCTTTAGGAGCATCTTCCCTTTTAATCACATAGCAAAGCAAGATGAATAAGAACTGTATATGTTCAAAGAAAGATTTAAAGGGAAAATCAAGATTAAATGCAGAGGGTTTTTTAATATACTTGTGCTGTCAGCATGCACAAAACAACCAAAACCTGGGATTGAAGGAATAAGAGGAAAATAGTGAATCTGGTAACTTGGAAATTATGCTTTTAAGCAGGGGTGTTCCCTGGTTATGAGTTTTGTTTCCTTGTTTGTTTCTTTAAGTGCTTTGCTTCCTTATGCTGTTTGTATTTATATTGTTGGGTCTGAAAATAATCTTGTTGCAAAAAATCTGAGGCTTATTTCTGTTTTGAATTATTAAGAATTGTTCCTCCATTGCTTTAACACTGTTAAGAAGCCTGTTATTTGTAGCGTGTGCTAATTTTAAATGCCTCTTCTGTTTTTGTATCAAGACATGCTTCCCAGCCTTCAACCCAGCAGTCAATTTTCTAATCGCATGGTTTCTAACTAAGACATCTTCGTGTTCTCACTCATAGCCTATAACTAACTGTCACTGCTGTGTTGTCTTGCATGTTTTCCCTTGATGTAAGGTGTTCATAGTAGTCTCTGCAATAAACTGAATGTGCTAAGGAAACAGTGTGGTTCAGAGATAAAGTTATAATCCCAATTCTTGCATGTGTAATGAGTATGCTGCAGAGCTTTCTAAAATATCTTAGAACATGCATTAGTAACTTATTAACTAAAACTTGATTATGCTTTAGTAATTTCATGTTTTACTTTGTCTGCTTATTTACTTGCTCATCAACAGACCACAGATCTCTTTAGTCTTCTCCATACTTGTAATACTAGCCCATTACTGGCAGTAGGTATGTTGCTTAACTATTAGGCTGAATATAAATTAACTGCAACTGTAACTGATAGTACTGCTAACTTAGGCTGGGAATAATAGGCAGATAGTATAAAAATAGTTTCAGAAATGAGGGAGAGAAAAGGAGACTTTTGAAGCAATCAGCCCACGTTTTGATAATATGTCTGTGTAAAGTTATCTTTAGTTATTAGCAATGTGGGAGACATGCCTGGTTCTAACGTTTTTGTTAGGGAAAATACAGGTTTGGAAAGATGGAAAACGTTGGTCTTACTCTGGCAGTACCTAATTCTTGAAAGTATGCTGGGTGTTGTGTGGTTTTTTGGGTTTTTTTTACCCGTTCCCAGTTTTAATGTGATACTGAAGAAAGTAGGATGTACTCCTTAACTGGCTCCTTTCAGAACTGACATTTGGCCCTCTCTGCATGAGGACCTACCAGCATTGTCTTCATTGACTGATGCTTCTTTATTGGATATAAATCTCCAATTAATGCAATAACATGAATTCCACCTTTCCCTGAGAAAATACCAGAGTTAAGATGTGACAGAATACACTATACCATCTAATACTGAAATGATGCTCTTCTCAGTTCCCTGTGTAATTTTGGAGGGATTTTTCTTCTATGTGGTTTGCATATGCTTCCTTGAATGCAGTGGGGTTTTTAGACCTGTCACTGTCCTGCTATGAAACATGGAAGACAGAGCTTCCAAGGCACTGTAGTTATCAGGCCTGTCTATTAATCACTTTGGCAGAGATTCCCTTGGAGCACCTAGAGCTCAAGATTTAGCTTCAGGTGTTGCTAGAAGAGAATGCCAAGGTAATGAAAACTCCTTGTATCTCATTCTTGCTATCAATTCAGCTTGCAATCTCCTTTCAGGGCTTTATTTCAGAGAAATAGGTTAAATCCAGACTGCTAGGCTGTTCCTTGCAGCCAAAGCCATCTGTGAATGTTGAGATACGGTGAAGCTTTTATTTTACAGAACTGGATCGTTCTCCTTTCATTGTTTATGCTTGGCTAGTGTTTGGGAAGGCTTTTTCCTTCCATCATGAGGGCTAGGAATTCTTAAAAATAATTGCTGTTTGAAAGCTGACAGAAATAACTGGGGAAAGATTGACATGTGTCACAAGTGTATGCTGTTTTTCAAATACTCCTAAGGCAAAGTGGTGAGAGGGATACTGTCAAAAATTAGTTTTATCTGTAATTTCATATGTATGTACTAAGTATTAGTATGATAACTAATTTTAATTGTCAGCTTAAACTCTTTAGACATTATCTTGCATGTAGGTCTTCCCATGTTTTCATGCTGTGTTTAGTTGCAACAACAGATGCAAACCATTTAATGTACGAATGTAAACCGCAGAGATACTTGGGAGACTTAAATGCAAGTATGAAACCTGAAATTATATTAAACTCTGCATTATTTGTGCTACTTAACGGGGGAATGAGGTAACCAGAGATAACCCATGTGGGACACTTCTGTGTTGATTCAGCCCAACTGGACCTGACTTCCCCAGAAACTTTGGGCTAAGCTGCACTGTGCCCCACTCTCCCCATGCAGCTCTTGTTTTGGCAGGGTGACTAAAGGAAACCCAGCTCACTGTATTCATTTATTCCTTGCTATTGCAATCTGGAGCTGCAGAAGCATCCTGACTCAGAATAGTCCATCTTCCAGCTGAGTTTATTAGCATCAGCTTGTCTTGGTGTTTCCCACACCCCTGTGATAAGAAATTGGTATAGAGAAACTCCAGTTGGATTTGCAGGGACTTTAAGCTAAAATACTTATGGAACCAAAGCAGTTTTAGAAAGTCAGAGCCCCATTTGAGCAGTGATATATCTGAGTCTGCACTTGAGCTGTCTTTTGACAAAGGCATCTCTGGCATCTCTGTGTTCATAGTATTGGTGCAGAATCTGAAACCTGTGTAATCTGACCGTAGATAAGCAGAAGATAGTTATTTTGACATTTTTGTGGTGGTTTGGTTCACATTGCTCCTTACAGGTACATTTTTCTCACTGTATAAAAGTACTAGGAAATCTATTCTGCCCTAGTAATGTTTTATATAAATTATTAGGATGAGAGCACAGTTGAACATAATTCATGTGTTTTTCTTCCCCTGCTGCTAGTAAGAACAATGCAATGTCAAGCCTATGATAGAAATAGCTGTCTTATTTCATGAAAGGTGTGCATTAATACAACATTTTTTAAGTGTTTCCTAGTATCTTCTTTTTGTGCTTTGATTTTCAAGGTAACTTTTATGGAAGCTTTTCTTTAGTTTTCAGTTCTTTGAGTATCTCTTATCTCTATGCACTTAAGCAAATTTTGCAAAACAAAATATGTTCTTGTGTGATTGGTGTTATCTCACGACTCTGCTGCCCTCGCTGGCCATGTAGAGCTTCCTAAGCCTGTTGCTGTTGCCTGTTGCCACATAGCAAATTAACCATGGTGCCGTGGAGTATTCTAGCAGCTGACGTTTGACACTGATATGTACTGCTCCTCAGGTATGATCAAAAATGAGATTCAAGCAAATATCACTGTTTTACTAACTGATATCTGACATTTCCAATGGTGAAAATAAGGCCTAGGAGACAATTTGAGGCCTTTAAATATGTGAAGCCCTGGTGAAATTTGTTGCGCTTTCCTTGAAAAGAAGCCCGGAAAGGAGTCACAAGGACTTTTGTATCTTAAATAAGTTTCAGGCTTTTAAAGTGAGTTCTTCAAATCTCAGTAGGCAGTATAAATATTTTCTTTAATCCACAAACAACATTTCTATGGTATTAAGCATAGAAATGCTTAATAGAAATGCACCCCTGTCTTTACAGGCTTCTAAAGTGTTAAATAGATGAAATAGATTGACTGCGAAAGTCAGAGATCTGTGTTTCCTGAACTGATTGGACTAAGTTCTCTTAACATGGTAGGATTCCACAAGTTGGGTTTGAAAAGTTGGTTTGTCTTTTTGTAAAAACACTGAAGTAGATTTGTAGTACAGACTGTAAAACCACTGTGGAAATTGGAAGTATGTTTCTGAAACTCAAATTGTTTCAAAGTCTCATCTCCCCACCGTCACATGTGGTAAGTGTTTGTCACCATCCCACAAACCACTTCTGTCACGCAGTGAATAAGCAGAATTAAACTTGAGCTTTTCTAATGAGAATGGAACTTAAGGCCCTGTGAATGTAGTTCTTTAAGTATGATGAATCATGAGTATAGACTTACTTTTTGACCATTTGGTTCTTAAAAGAATATATAAATGAAGATTTTTGTGGTACCAGAATAGCATTTCCAGTGAATATGCAAGTGTCACGGAAGCATCCACTGTTATCTGCAGAGGCACCAGGCTGGATCTCTAATGTCCCCACTGTTGGCGTCCGGGTATCTTCTGGGAAGCGATTTGGCAGTTTACTGACTTAACCCAAATGAGTGCTGCTTTGTACTGTAGACAGTTGTTTATTATGAATTAGCATGAAACTGGACTGTGACGGATCTTACTGGCTATCTTGTCATCAACTTACCATAGTCTGAACAGAATTCTTTCTTCTGCCCTGTCATTACCCCTGTTCTGCTATTGAGTACATTCTCCTCCTTCTGGTCACTCTAGGCTGTAACCTAGGAAGCACTGAAATCTCTTGCATCCTACAGCACAATGTGTGTGCACATTGCAGTAGGTTTCTGCAGAAGTTTTCTATTGCGTGTGGGGTGAAATCTTCCGCTGAGTCTGGCACTTTTCCATTCCTGTGGTAGTTTGTTCAAAGCTCAGTTTTTAGAATTCTTTCCTTACTCTTCAGCCAATTCTTCCTCTTCCAAAGCATGGAGTAGATACTATTCTATGTAGCAGATACTACTACAAATCATAGAGAGTACTACTTGTTTTGATTGCTCTCAGGACTGTATTTACTTGTCTTCTATTACCCATGTCACAGAACAGCTGGCAAACATGCATTAAAAGCATGGATCCTCAACTATTTTAGGAACAGATGCGTGTTAAAGTGAACCTCTATTTCATTTCCAGTCTTTGCCTCGGAGCTGGGCTATGCTAATCCTACTTTCCAGTCTGTTTAGCAGATTGTACAGCTATTGAATCATGCAGGGGAGATAGCTATGCTGAATTCTCATAGCATCACTTTCTAGAAAATTAAAGTTGGTACTAGTCGCTCCAGCCTTTTTGGCTTACGATAGGCCCAAGTTGTACCTGTGTTTTTTCTTGCATGCCTTTAAAATAGACTAAAGCAAAAAGGATCATCTTCCTAGGGTGCTTTTTGATACCTAACCTTTTTCTTGTATCACTTCCTCAAGTGTATCCTTTCTCATGCAAAATAACTTCTGCTTCTACTCAGTTTTTAGAGGTTGTTTTTTCTCTAAACTACTTTCTGTTACTTTTTGTTAAGCAGAGTCATGGCATTTGTCCCATAAAAATCAGTAAGATGGAAAAAAAAAAATCCCCCAGAACTCACAACCAGGTTGAGATGTGGAGCAATATACAAAATCATATTAGTGGCTGTGCTTGGAAAGTATCATTGTTTCTCTTTGCTCCTGCCACTGCTGCTAGCTGACATAGCTAAATTATTTGGATTTATTTTGCTATTTCTAGACTCCTGGTTGTGTCCAGTCTTAGCACAGGCAGTATTTTTTATTTTGACACAGGTTAAGGGCAGTGTTACATAGGACAATGTCTCCCATGTGCAGTGGTATTCTTTGTCTGCGCCCTGTTACAAACCATGTTTCTCTGTCTGCTGTGTATACAGGTTATGTAGTGAATTTGTTTTTACTGTTGGAATGATGAGTGTAGTCTGCATGGAAGCTTCCTGTAACTGTTTACATGTCTTTTCAAGAATTGAATCTTCCTATTCTTCACTGTAGCAATATTTTCAGGTAATATATTTGGCACTTCGATCACTGTGTGGTCAGAGACTTACTGTCCCACCTCCAAATATTTACTGTTTTTTCTTCATCGACTAACATTGCAAGTTTTTCAAGAGCAATGTACTTTAAGGAAAAAAAAAACAAACCCTGCGTGATAGTTCTGTTACTCTTTTTAGCATTCAGTGATTTAATCTGTGATAAAGTCCTCAGAGAAGAGGGGAAAAAAAAATTGTCTGAAAACTGGTACTTCTTGATTAGCTTTTTTATTTTACCTTGCTGTTGGTTTTGCTCTGTAAATGCCACTTTATGGATTATTAGATGCATATTATTCTACTAAATTAATGCAAAGTTTTATCCACATTTGCATATAAAATTTGCTGTTTTTTCACTGTATCCAGATACATTTTATGAAAGCGTTTTTCTGTATGTATCAGAAATGCTGAATTTTGTGTGTGTTTTCTTTTCCTTTTTTGCTGGAAGAATTACTGGAGGACTTGAGTTGCCAATTCATTTTTCCTTCTTTTTTAAAAAATAGAAGTGTGCAGTGAGTCTCCCAAGTGTTTTAGTAGTTCTAGAAGAATTCAAGAAGAAAACTGGCTTTCCAGCCAAGTTGTCTTATTTATGATGTCCTTCTGCCTGTATGTTGTTGCATAGTCAGTGGTAAACAAGATTTATATTTTTAACTAGCAACCAACCTTCCCCATTCTCCTTCCCCAAAAGAAAGCAAGCCATGAACATTTTGAGCCTTCAAAGATGATAAGCATCAAAAATGGAGGGAGGGGAACATGAACAACCTCTATCCTGCGCAGAATACCACTCAATGGAAATACTAAACTTCTTTGAAGCTACGCTCTCTGTTTTCCTCTTGATCATCTTATATACCACCACCATGTCAGTGTCAATAGAATGACTGGTTTTGTAACCACCTAGCTTTAGCTGGATGCCAGAGTTAACTATCTGAGTTCTTCAGGTTCCTTTTTAAATCTGGATGTTTACACAATCTAAAATAACAAGCACTGCTGGCTCCTATTGTTTTTTGTTTGTGTGGTGGTGGTGTTTTTTTTTCCCCCAAAGAGCATTTATACTCTTTTCTTCCTCCTCAGTTTTAAGGTATCAAAGGCCTAATTTGAGTGGGATGAGAAAAGCTGTATTGCTCTTGTTATTTCCTAGGCTGCTGGAAGGCATGGGCTAGATTTTGTTATTAGAGGTTTTGACTGTTTCAAATTTCTAGGATTTGAAATAGATGGGGGGAAAATAATGACATATTGTCGTGAATACAGCAGACCTCCTGTCACTCATCTTAATTGCAGATAGCTTGTACCTGAGGGGCAGGGACCTTCTTTCTCTGGATGTGCTTGAAACTCTACAGGAGTTGGGTGTTAGGAGTTGATGCCTGTTAAAAGTGAGATTTTTGCTTTCTGCTCACTTGTCAGTGCGTTGGAAGCCATGTGTTTCACAGAAAAGTACCAGCTGCTAACAGCTGTTCCTAGGCCAGCCTGCTCTGTGCTCTTCCTCCAGGTATTCTGAGCAATATTCTGATTGTTCTGTTTCTTACAGGTATTCTTAATGCAGTTGTTACTCCCTAACATGGCAGTGTATTTCCTAAATAAAATATAGCTGTATTCCATACTGCTGCTGTAGTGGCTTTTCCAGAGTTCCATGTCTCATGATGTATAGAGCTGGCTTCAATTTGGTTGTAAACTGCTGATGAGCTGAAAGTACTGGGTAATTTAGATTTTTAAACTTCATCATAGTGAATATTGTAAAGGAGAGAAGAGGTATTTTTGGGTGATCTTCTTACACTTCATCAATGAAGCTAATACCTAGTGATGTTTCTATTGTCTTGAGACTTGAAAATATGACATAAATGGTTTTATTTCAGAGATTAAGAAGATTATCAACAAAATATAGAACAGAGAAGATCTACCCAACAGCCACTGGAGAAAAAGAAGAAAATGTTAAAAAGAATAGATACAAGGATATATTGCCATGTAAGTCTGATTTACATGTTAACAGAAGACAAAGGCAAGTGCTTGTTATTCTTAATGTATTTCAAATTTTACTATTTAGCTATTACTGAAAGGCAAAATTGGAGATAATTTGCTGAAAGATAACTTTCATAAAATTTTTATTTTTAACTTGGAAGGCAAAGGAAGCAAACATTTGTATATTTTATTAGGAGAGCTATCACCTAAAGATAAATTGGGTGCTAGGTCCCAAGCCCTATCAAGCTCACATTTTCATTTTAGCTTGGAATAGTCTAGAACTTTACTAGGTGCTTAACTGTATTTTTTCCTTAGGAGCATGTTATTCATGGTAGAAAACAAACAAATGTCAGCATAAACTCTAGATGAAATTTTAAGGAGCCTTAGGGAACCTGGCTTTGTGGTTTGAAATAAAACAGATCTTTTTTGCTTGTTTGCATCCTGCAAACGGTGTCAGAGAACTTTCAGTGCTGGATTTTCTTTGGTTTGTATTTTGCTAGAGCCCAAATGAAACTGTTTAATGTACAAACACAGAAAATGAGTCAGATCAGAATTTAAATTTTAAAACCACCAATGTGTGGATATAACAGATCAGTGATCTGCCTATTAAAAGCCCACTTTGTGTAGCTCATGAGGCCGTGTGTTTCAGCAGCTCTCACTGCACCTCTCAATATGAACAGCTGACAGTGAGATTAAAGGATAGTCTTCTGACAAATGCCGTTTTTTCGTATCCCAGAAGATTAGCAACAGATACGTTTTACTCTGCTTAGCTTTCTCAGAAGTGTTAGGAGGTTTATAACCAATTTGAAGTTGAAAATGGTCTTAAGCATCATTAGCTTTCATTTTCAAAATGTGTTCTAGTAATAAACTCAGTGAATTACTGTGTGTTTCAGATTGTTGTATACCGGTGTGTTCTGTTTTTCTAGTGCTGGAATTTTTACTGTTTATCAATGCTTGGAGCAATGCTTCCAGCAGTAAACTTTGCCCTAAAGCCACAGGCCCTAGGTTTTTTAACGAGGTGGACATAGCGCTTGCTGCTGCAAGGAAGGAAAGGCACATGTATTCAAATTTTGCTGGAGGCTCTATGTATAACATACATCACATTTTGAAGAGTAGTGTGGTACTAAGCTCAACTGCAGCAAAAGTTAAATATCATTAGGGTTTTTGTTTGTTTTGTGTTTTTAGTTGGGAGGAAAGGTTTAATGGATGGAATGAAAAAGAGAGGAGAAGTTGTTATTGTCATCTTATTATTAAGAGTTATTATACTCTTTCTTCTGTGCTGGCATTGTGGTAGATCATGAACAATACAGCAAAATCTTGGTAGCACTTGGGCTGAATCCATGAGACACTTAATAGCTGGTACAGTAGTGAATGGCTACAACTAGAGTGGTAGATGTGCTTTTCTTTCATCTACATAAAAATAAAAACTGAGTCATTGGGATCTGAAAGGGTACACAGATCACAGTGGGGAAAATGAGCAAACCTCAAAGCTGACATTGAGGAAAATTGAAGGTATATTTTCAGTTAAAGCAAGTTTAACTTCAAACATCCAAAGGTTCCAACAATAAAGTGATGGGAGACCAGCTTGACAGAAATGAAAGCCAGGAGATGTTTTGGAGGAGGAAGGGGGGTGATACTTTGCCTATCTCTCATAAATCCAGAAAAGAACTTACAAATGTACCTTAATCGGAGATTAGTGCTATATTTATCAGAAATTGTTACTGCTACCGGAGAGATCAGTACCTCAATGCTAACTCAACACTGGCTTCAGAGTAAAAGATGTGTGCATGTTCACGTTACAGTTTACTAAGCCATCCTAAATGATAAGGGAAACGTGGTGTTCACTGGTTACCTGAAGACACCAATTAGTAATTGTGATCTGAGCCTTTAAGCTATATATAAATATCCAAGCATTTAATCTTCTGAACCTGGAACCTGCAATGGAATTTTTCTTGGAGAATTCTATTCCTGACCTAAAACTCTGAAAGAGCTGAGCTGTGGCAGATACAGGCAGGCTGGAAATGTTGACATTTGGAAACTAGAATTTTGGATCTGCTGTGCTGGAAGATAAGAGCCCTTATTAGCCCACCACTTTAATTAGTCTGATCTGCCATTTAAAAGTAGGTTTTAGTATTAAGTCTGTGACACCATTGCATGCTTATAAAGTGTTCTTGCTTTTACATTGTAGGTATGAGTGTAATACCATGTAATATGTTTTAAGGGTTTCTCTACGTCTTTATATGAGAGTGCATTGTCTTTAGATCTGTGATCTAAATGTCTTGCAATCTACACTTCTGCTCTTTTAGGAAGCATTACATGGTAACACAAACATTTTTTGCATGTTATCAGGACTGGCAGAAAATTTCACCATCTTGGAAGCAAGTATCTTGGAAGCTTTTTGGAAGAGCTTTCTGTATAGAAATAACTCTTAGCATGTACTTCTTGTGGGCACGGTTCCCTGTTCTATTACCAGTGATGTTTTGACCAAAAAAAAAAAAAAAACAAAAACCCAACCAACCATATTTCCTCTTTTTAAATAGACTCATTCTTTATGCTTTTTCTTTAATTTAGCCTTAATAAAAGTTTTAGCTGCTGTTCTGTGGTTGAGGAACTGACCCTGGGAGCAGAAAGTAACAGAAATTGCTCGAGCATATGCTGTTTCTGCAGATACTTCTGTTCCCCAGTTCGAAGATAACTTTTTTGATCCAACTAAAACAGCCTTTATTATAGAGATAGTTTGAATGATTTTTATGTGATAGCTAGGAAGTGTTGGTAACAAGAACAGCTGGAACCTGCCAACCACCTACCCTCCTTCTTAGTAAGAATCATCAAGTTGTTTCTGTATTAAAGATGTACTTAATTTTTTTTCAATGCCAAAACGAATTCCAAGATGTTTAGTTTATTCTGTCAACAAGTAATAAAGGCTATTTTTAAGACTGCTGAGGATTTTGGTCTCCAAAGATCTGCTGTTTTTATAAGAAGCTTTCTCTGAGACAGTCAGTAACGCTTGAGGCAGAAACTTGAAATGTCAAAACCCCCTAAATGAAGGAATCTGCTGCTTCTAGTTTAGAAGTGCCCCAGCAAAGTGCCTAGCCCAATGTTTAGGGGATAGAAGTCAGTCTGTGCCTGAGCAATAAACTCCAGTGCACGTTTCATGTTGTAATATTTGATGGGATCCTCCTTGGCAGAGACTTTAAGACCTGTCGGCTGCTTTAATTATGCACTGGTATTTTATTCTTTCTGTAAATGTGCCTTTAATTCTGACTATCATGATCTATGTTAATATTGTGTAACTACAGTTTTGATTACTTCTGATGAATTGAATTTTGCCCCTTTGTAATGAATTGCTCTTGGAACTCCAGGAGTTGGTACTCTGTAAATTTGAGCATCTAAAGCACATACCAGTGGGAGCTACTCTGCTTATCCCTACCTGAGTTGGTTTACCCATAAATTAAATTAACTGACTGACTTGCTTGTGTGACTTATCTTTGGGAAACATTCTTTAATGCTTAATTTCTTCTATACATATAATATGTACTATATATATTATAGTTACTGTTACATATTGATTTACATTCTTGTTTTTTTAAAAAAAAATAAATTCTTCTTGTAGTTGATCATAGCCGGGTTAAACTGACCTTAAAAACTCCCCCACAAGATTCAGACTACATCAATGCAAACTTTATTAAGGTATGTATTACTATCTTAACAGTTCTTAAATTCTTTTTAAGCTTTTATTTCATATCAGTGCAGTTTTAATATTGTAGTCTGAGATAAGAATTTAAAGCTGTGAGGGAAGATTTTCTTTTGTTATGGCTTGAATAAATTTGCAAACATGATGCCACTTACAAAGCAATTTTTAAAGTTATAATATTACTCTGAGTGTAAGTATAATATAAAATACCTCATTTTAAAGTGACAGGCAACCCAATTGGAACTTTATACCATAGGAAAATTCAGATATGATAATGTTAGCAGTTGATAGTGTTAAAAATACCAGATTTTGAGAGGCTGTTTTTAGGGATCATAAATGAGGCATTTGACAAATTGTGTATGTTAATATGCACTTCTTGCTGTTCATTACAGAAGTGTGGCAATGGAATTATATCTAACATACTTAAAGAGAAGCCAGAATTTGGCTAAAAGCCTGTTACGCTTTTGTTTCAAAGTGTGAATATCTTGGGCTTTCCTTGTAACCTTATTCTGATGCTGCTTCTACACAGTAATGCTTATTCGGAAACAGGTGTTCCTATAAATCTCACTTCTTGAATGTTTAGCTTGGAAAGCTGAATGTAAATGTATTCAAGCTTTATATAAAACAAATTTTAAAATTTTGCATTTTTGAAATGTATTACTGGGAGGGGGGAAATTTAAATTTGTTCAAGGGGGTGCTTTTTAGCAGAAAGATTTTCAAATTTTCATCATTAAATGTTTGAGTAACAAAGAAAATGTGGACTTAAAAGTAATCTTCAGAATCTGAACATACAGAAACTTAGTATTTTCTGTTATAGTCTCTGGTAGCACAGGAGCTGTTATAATCTTGGGCCCCCTTGAAATCACCAGCAAAATTCCTACTAATGTAAATGGGACTCATATTTCATATTCACCCTTCCTGTTGTATCAAAAAAAAAGATATTCTAATTTTACATGATTATAACCTAAAGCCTTTTTTATTCAGTGCAGATAAAATTTCTTTATAAACATTACTGGTTCCTTTGTGCAATCCTAGGGAGTACATGGGCCAAAAGCATATGTTGCTACCCAGGGACCATTAGCAAATACAGTAATAGACTTCTGGAGGATGATATGGGAATACAATGTTGCCGTAAGTACCTACTTAAAAACCAGAATTGGGTATTATCTCATTTCATGGCACAATGTCTCTTTTACCTGAGCTGGCTATTGTTATCAAAAATGTTGACGGTGATTTAGTCCATTTACTTCTCAAATCTTGGTTTTGTAGTTTAAATAGCATTCTATATATCATTAATGTTACTTATTCAATTTAATAATGTAAATTCAAAGTAATGATTTCATTGAATTACTATGAAATCATGCATATTTATGAATAGGTTGATGCTTGGTTACATCTATCCTGTAGGAGACCTTACAACTTAATGTGGACTGACAAAATCAGATACAGAAGCAGCATGTGAAACAAAAAATAAAGGCCTACCTTTCTATTTATGCTAATTTTGGGTTACTTATTGGTTTACGTTTCTACATCTGTTTAAACAGCTATTGTCAGGAATTAACTTTTAAGTAGTGTTAAAATTGGATATGTTCAACAAATTATTTCTGAAAATATTTTTTATCACACTTAAATCATGGTTACTTATTGTAACAAATAGCTTACCTGTTGGTGCGTTTTTATTGTGTTATTCACATTAATGTATCTGAAATAGCTTCACCTAAGAAATCAGATTTTTGGTTTTTTAAATAGGTTTTTGCACCTATTTTAAGCAGTCTGTCATTTTAAGCAAATATACCTATGTTTCTTCGAGTTGGCAAATGGTTCTATATTTTTATGATTAAGTTTAGACTTTACAGTCAGGCTGAATAAATAAATAAGGTATTTGTACAAGATTACAGTGACTTCCAATTAAGTAGCCTTAAAATGTTGTATTAGTGTTGTAGATTATTTTGTGCAGGATAAAACTTGGGTACTATTTTAGAATTAAAAGAGCATGCATGTGCAGGTAGGAAAATAGTATTAATTAGTCTCTTCAGTAGTAACCAATTAAGGAGTATCAGTATCTGCCCAGATGGAAGCAAGCAGTAAAGTGTTGGTGAATTTACTTGATCTAAAACCAGCTAACTTCGAGCATCTTTTTTTCTTTTCAGATAATCGTAATGGCCTGTCGAGAATTTGAAATGGGAAGGGTATGTATATTAAATGCAAAACTAAATGAGCATTGCCCATGCAGGGCAATATGCCAATACCTGTGAAGCTTCATATGCCAAATCCATAACTGTAAAAATAATCTGCCAGATTGAATGAGAATGCCTATCCTTATATTTGTATGCATAGAAAATAGTGAATGCGACTGCTTTTATTTGCTTCATTTATAGTGTTACGTTATTATTTAGGTGTCATCTCAGTGGAATATTCGTGTTTCTATACAGAACTGTACCAATGGTCTGTTTCTGGTCGTGTCACTATGGGAAAAAATCTTGCTCTTTGTGGGATGTAGGCCAGCTATCAAAATCCTGAGTCCTTCAGAATTTCCTGTCAATTGATACAGTTGCAATCTATCTTTTAAATGTCTCTGCTATGTTCTTATGACCTGAGAAGGAAAAAAAAAATGTGGTCCAGAATTGTGAACTCCAAACTTTCACAAAAACTAAATTAGTTCTCATTGCTTCCCTCTATATGATGCGTGCTTGCGCGTATGTAGGCAGTCATGAAGTTCATGTCCTAATTTGCAAAGTGTCTTTTGGCTGTATTTATTGGTCGTCTGGGTTTTTGGTTTTGTTCTTCTTTTGGTATCCAAAAGAAAAGACATTTTACTGTCTTAAAAGAAGTCCAGCAAGGCACCAGTAGGCAGATGTTAAGGAAAAGCACTGAATAAGAGAAAGAATAAGGCGTTTGAGATTATAATTTTGTCTGCTCTGTTTCTGTTAATCATCATCTTTCAGTACTACACATGAACTAAATTAGGATTCTTTGCTTTAACAGAAAAAATGTGAACGTTACTGGCCTCTTTATGGAGAAGCAGCTGTAACTTTTGGACCATTCCGTGTTTCTTGTGTAAGTATAAAGCTTTATAAATTAATTTTGAAGGATTTAATGCTTTTGTAACTTAAAATAACTGTTCAACAAACAGTTTGTATTACAAAACAAATGATGGTTTTAATTGTTTGGTACCAAATTTTACACAAAGACTCTCAAAGGAATGCAATGGAAAACAATGTGTGTATCTAAGCTGTGTGGTTTTTTGAATCCTCCATGATTTTTTCTTTTTTAAAAAAAGTAGGGAACCTGTGTGCCTTGATACATAAAAAGATACAAGACCATTTCTTTAGCTTTACATGATGTAGTTTTGAATATCTGTACCATACTCAAGAAATCAAATAATATTCATGCAGTTGTTTCTCTCCGTTATGACTTGTGTGTTCTGGCTGTGCATGAGAAATGAAAGTAACATGGGAATAGGTTGTTTTCTTTAAGTTACATACAGTTAATTAGCATGAATTAAAAAAAAAAAGGAAACTAAACTCCTAATTTTTTTTAACTTGTTTCTGTTGGTTAACAGATACAGGTTTATTTGAAAATGCTTGCTTCTATTGTTGCTTTTAAAATCAAAACAAAAATAAGTAGCAGATCACCACGAGGTCTGGATCTTTTCCTGGAGAATTCCTGGGGGGCTAACTGTCAAGTAAGCTATGATTCCAGAAAGATGGAGGAAACCTGAATGTTTCCACTGCATGTTGTGTCAGTGTTATCAGGAGTTCTGATCTCTGAGCATAGCTACTAGAGCCTCTTCCAGTTTTGATACTTGCTCATAAATGGTAACATAAGGATTTCTGGCAGATTAATAGGCAGGAAGAGGAACTGTGGATATCTCCTACACCAAGCACAGCAGGGAGTTGAAACTAATCTTTCTTTTGGCACCTGTCATCTCAGCATCGCACAAGAGTATACTCCAATGGGTTTGTGCAATCATCTGTCCTTGGTAGAGAAACATGGATAGTAAAAGAAGTCATGGTGCAATTACCATTTCACAAAAAGGGACCACTTACATAGCAGAAATTCACATCATTGTGATGTTTTCAGGGTATGGGTGAGGATATGGTGTGTGGGAGCATAGCCCCCAAAATCAATATGATCAGCATTCCTTAGGTATGGGATAGTATCCAGTTGCCTCTGTACACACCTGTTTATGTGTCTTTATTTATAATCTTACCACTTGGTAGTTTATTCAGGGTCTATTATGTTCTGTTAGTTACTATTAGGATATGAATGAAACCTGGCATTAAAGTGTTGAGTATAACTATCATCAGTATAAGTGATCTTACTGTGAACTTTTTACGCTGGACTTCATGATTGGCCTTAGCTGTTCACTTATTCTAAAACAGTGGAACTGATCCATTCCAAATTGATCTCAAGACTTTTTTTTTTCTTGTCCTTAACTCAAAATTACATGGGTTTGGACAGGAATTGCTGCTATTTTCTAACTGAAGTGCTTTAAGGTGTTCAGAAAGAGCTAACACGCCAGTTTATTGAGCTATTCTTAATTCTACCTTGAAATAGTCTACCAAGAATTAAGTACACTTCAAGTTCATCTTGTCAGGAAAGCATATACTTACAAATTTTAGTCTATAAAGGTTCTGAGTAGCCTTTTCCTACCTTAAATTGATTTAAACATTGGCTTGTGGGTTTGGGGTTTTGGTGGGTTTTTCTTTTTTTTTGCCCTGTACCTAGTGGGCGATGGTCACATACCTGGCAAGTATTTGTGAAAAGGGATTGTGTGTACCTTTGTACATTGTAATTGACTTATCAGCTACAGCTGAGAATGTATTACCTTTGGGTACAATGGTGTATATGGGCTCCATTGCTGCTAGCTATGCACTATCTCCTTTAAACCTGCAAGGTGTTGCAATTGTGTTCTTGATGGAAAATGGTAAATTCTCAGTAGCAGATAGGAACCACATTGAAGCATATATGCAGTCCCCTAAATTCACTGTGGGAGGCTGTAGTGCTAAGCTTTTAAAGGCATTTTGAAATTGTGATATTACTGATATTTTAAGTACAGTAGTATTGTTTGGTGTCTACAGTATAAACTTTCCTTGATGTTCCAAAGGCAGATTTGAAAATTCTGGGAGCGTAGAAGCTATGCTTTTTGGCCACAACCAAGATAATTACAATGATCCATTCAGATGCACCCTTAATTGAAAATAACAGAAGGGTAAAAAATGAAAGGAGGTATCACAGGATAGAGTGATAAGACGCTAAAGCTTATACAGCAGAAGCATTATAGAAGGATGGCTGTGGGAGGCAATCTGTAAATTAAATAAATGTATGGAGAAATAAAGCAAAAGAAGTACTTTGAAATACGCTTATAAGGTTTATTGATGGTTTCAGGAGCAGGCTAGACACTGGTTTGAAAACTCACATTTTTATTTTAAGTAAAAGTAACATCTTTCACAGATATCTTGTGTAGCAAGCGAAGTTGCTGCTATTCTAAAATCAATGTTTTGATTGCCCATCTTTTGGGGAAAACGTAGGTACAAAACCGGTAAATTAAAAAAAAAAGACACCTGAATTTAAAGTTTGGCTTTTTAGTTATATCAAATATGCTGCATATTGATCTTTTCTTCCAATTTATTACTGTTTTCTCACGTTTAGGAAGCTGAGCAAGCAAGAACAGATTACTTCATTAGAACATTATTACTTGAATTTCAAAATGTAAGTATACGATCACTTCTGGTCTCAACTTTAATGGTTGCTCAAAGGTCTCTAAAATGATACAATGGAGGAAACTCATGAAAATATCTTCATTTTTTTAGGTGCTGATTCTGTGTGTATGTAAATCATTAAGTTTAGAAGTGATGTTAAAAGCTCGGTAAATAAGGAAAGAGTAGTGAAACTCTTTACTTGTCTTTTATACGTGTTCTTGGTTAGCCAAAGGTGTGATGGTCTTCAATAGCATGTGTTAACAACTAGAAAGCTTCTGTCACCCTAGGAGAATTTCATTGTTTACCCCAACTGAAAATATGATGAGAAATGGAATCAAACTTGTCAAAAAAACCTGTTTCCTCTAGTTAGCTTCTTTTTGAGTAAAGTAGGTGTACTTGTTAGAATTTGCCCGATGCTTTCATTTATTGTCAAGAGGGTTTTACAATGTTAAAAGATATTTCTGATGCCTGTTCATATATTTGTACTGCCAAATAAAAATAAAGCAAGAATGACAACAACTTAGAGATCCCCCCCCCCAAAGTTTCTCACTGTAGCTTGTGAAAAGTTACTCTTTTTGGAATTGAAGTATATATGAAAAATACAGAATGTTCTTCATTAAATTGAGTTGCATTATCTTTTTGCTTGGGGGACTTCTGCATGGGGGAATTGTATGTAATATATTCAGGGGTCAAGATAGAAATGTACTTTTAAAAGTGAGCTCAAGACTTGGGAATTCTTGATGATTTGATATCCTAGTGTTCAAGATGTAGAACTGGCTTACCAGACAAGTATTCTGGTAAACCAATTCATTTACACTGTTTGTTAAGCTGGCAACTGTAAATGGTTCCAATTAGTCTCTGTATGGAAGAAACTGAGTTTATTCATCTTAGTGAAAACTTACAACACAAACCACTGTAAAACAGAGACCTACTTCATAAACTGAGTATGTTATGTTAATTGTGAAACTTGTGATATTTTCAGTGAAATAAAAGCACTTGCATTCTCATATAAGTGTTAAGAATGAATGATTTAAGCCTTTCTTGCAAACTTATACTGAAGTGTCAGATTTGAGGTGACTGTTTATTTTTCTGAAGAGCAACTGCCAGTAAATAAAAATAAGTGTAGAGCTGTCCTGCAAAAACATGAAGGTTGGCAGTCTGTTTTACGGAATATCTGTCATTTTAATTGGCATCCTATATTAAGAAATGATTTATTACAGGTTAGTCTCACTTATGGTTATGTTTTCTTTAGCAATGCTTTGTTCCATTTCAACAACTGGTATCACAACAGTTATGAAAACTGTTTAATCCTCAGGGGGATAATTTTGGGGGGTAATCTTTTGTCTGCAGTAGCTTGCTAGGTGCTTGCAGTCGGATGCATAACTTTAATCAGTTCGTTTCTATTGGTGTGTCTTGAATGCTCATAACTGACAGTGAAACTTTTTAGATAGCAGAAATTAACTGCATAATAACTGTGGGGTTTGCGACATTTTTTTGATATGGTGCACTTAATTAACGTAAGTTGAATATCAATGTATCTTGTTAATGCTTTCAGTTACATTGTTCCTTAAAGGAACATAAACTTTGGGCTCCTTGCTAAGACCAAAGCATAGTGCAAACTGTAGCTTTTTGTTACTACTTAGTTTTTATGTAGTACACAGGCATCCTATAAAAATTGATTGGAACAGAACTCATGGAAGTCAAGTAGCTAAACGTGATTTGCTTGCATACTATATGCAAGCAAATACAAATTAGCTACAGTTTCTGAAGTAACCAGTTCTCATGATATGCAGATATTAAAAGTCATGTAGGTTCTGCTTTGGGGTTTTTGATATCTGTTCAGTTCTGTTTTTGTCTCTTTAAATGTAGTTAAGTGGAAGTTCTTGGTGGATGTTAATAGGCAGCTGTAAGTTTTTTCTTCCTCGTTACTGATGGCATTGGTTTTACATAATCAGTTGGATTTTTAAAATTTTTTTTCTTAGGCTGGATTTTCTCTTGTTTTTAAAAGCTACAGCACTTCCACAGGTCTAGCAAAAGTAAAGCATCAAAAATAGTTGGTTCAATTGGAGTATATAAATTTCTGTGCTCAAGACGCCCACTATGTTGCTTCTCAAATAACTAAACAGAAGGTAGCATAGGTCTTGAAACTTGTAACCTGTAATGTTGATCAAAAAATTCATATGCCTCTCTAGTACATTATATTATATATATTATTTTATATATATACTATTACTCTAGTATACAGGGTATACTAGAGTCCAGAGGTGTGACAACAGCATGGAAAGGTGCAGTAGAACTAGCTATACTGGATGGTTTGGATAATGATGAGAGAGAGGATTTGGTCGTTCAGGGATTCAGGTAGCTGAGTAACTAGGCTATTCTAAAGCCTGCTTCTTACTTGTCTTTAGTACTATTGTAACGTGAGCTAACTAGAATAAAAGTGTACCTACTGTTGTTGCAAGTGTGATCCATATTTAGATATGGCCTGAATTATTTATCTCACTTTTTTTAATTTCCCTCTCTGTGCATGTGCACATCCCCCATCAAAAAAAAACAAAGCAACAACAAACACCACCCCCACCTGCATTTTCTTCCCAATGTAAGTTACTGGAGTACGATTGGAAAAAGAACCTTTCATGGTGCTCTTCACTTTTCTTTCTCCCTTTCAAAGTTTTAAAACCATAAGGACAGAGAATCTTTTAACACAGTGCAACTTTGTGGGTCCTTTAACCCATATATTATAGAGAGGTGCTTCTGTGAACTGTCCCATAGCGCTTTCTCCTATGCATTAGCAGCACTCAAAATACCACTTCAGAATTTCCCTTTTGTTTTTAAGTGGTATAAGCTGTAGGTTGTTTTAATATAGTAAATGGCTTTGCTTGTCCACGCTTAATCATGCAAAAAGTGAAGGTTCATAGAACTAATTATTTCATACAAACTCCTCAAATACGTATTATCATTAACACCTTTCTCCCTCCCTCTCCCTTAGGAGACTCGTAGTGTCTATCAATTTCATTATGTTAACTGGCCTGACCATGATGTCCCTTCGTCTTTTGATTCTATTCTGGACATGATCAGCTTGATGAGAGAATACCAGGAACATGAAGATGTACCAATTTGCATACACTGCAGGTATCAAATATATTTATTTTTTAAGTTCATATACATTTTAACTTTTTGAAGTCTAGACTTTTGGTATGAGATGCACTAGTTTGATTCTAAATCAGAATTTATTTATTTTAGTTTTCTAAAAAAGAATATTTCCTCATGTCAAAACTTGGCTCAAAATCATACAGTCTTCATTGTCTTAAAACTCATGCCACAGTGAAATTTTGCTTCTGTTTCAGTTTAAGACAGAATATCCATCAGAATAGAATTAGTCTTTGAAAGGGAAACCGTTTTGTGGTTCTTAAGACATTTAAATCCTCATTAGGACAAAATAGACTTTGAGGATCATTGCAAATCAGATATGGGAGTGAAGGCTCCATTCTCAATAGGAGAGACTACATAGCAGGTGAATCGCTACCTAAGAAATTTTCTGTCTGTTTTCTAATATGACAAAAATGATCTCCAATCAGCAGAGAAAAAGCTGTAGTTTCCGGTTGGTAGGTCTTTGCTTCTGAGCAGCAGGTTCATCTTTGACCTGAAATTTGGCTAACAGAAGGACTGTTGAAACTAAACTGCCATGAAAATGTTTTGGTGAATTGACAGTTTCTGACAATTTCTCTGGAAAGTTCTTACCTATGATATTTCATACTTTTTAAAGCAACAAAAGTTAATGTATTATATGTCAGAAAAACTGAATTCAGATTCATAAGCCAGGAAATGTTAAATTGTTGGGGCTTATCAACTCTTTAGAGCTTGGTTATTCTCTTAAAGTGTATAGCAATCTACTGTCTTCAACAGCATTCTTTTTTAACTTGTCACTCTAAGTAATTGAGGTCTAAAACCATAAAAAACTTACTTAGCACTGAAATCCATTTCACTTTGTCCTGTTTCTCTTGAATGTCTATACAGTTGAGAAGGTTGGTTCTTTACAACAGTATAATTATAACGTAATAAATATGTATTATAACTCTTTATGTGTAAAATAGAGAAATTCATACTATTAGGAAGAATAAATGTGATAGTTCACTGTCACTTTTTATAACTTTCAGATTTAATTTTTTTAGATAAAAAGCAGAAAATACAGATATGATACTAAATCAGAAAAATGTCGGAAGTCTTTAAACATATTCTGATCTGCCATTTGACATATCTATCATTAAACTTCGACAAAATCCCTACTGTTGAAGCAGTGGTAACTAGGAATAGTGTGACGAAAGAGACGATAAAAATGTCAGCATTGAATCATCTTTCATGATTGTAGTTCCAATTGGCTATGAAAAACTTGCTTTAAAAACTTCAGTGCTCTGTTTTGCACTGCTAATCTTTTTATTTTTAAGACACTATAGTGGCAGGTTGAGTGACCTTAAAATGATGGTTGAGGGATTTTGATATATTTTTTTTTATTGACGTGGATTCTGGAAATATAAAGCTTTGTAGTATGTTCTTAACAAATTAAAATAACTTCTAACACACCTAACTGTTTATGTTCATAGTGCAGGGTGTATTAGAACAGGAGCCATCTGTGCCATAGATTATACATGGAATTTGCTTAAAGCTGGGGTAAGGAATCTTAAAAGAAGGAATTTTGTGCCAATCGATCATTTCATAATAGTGATTGAGCTCCCAAATGTTCTAAAATAGTGAAATGTTGTAAGACGTTCCAGAACTCTTGACAGGTTGGATGTTTAGTTTCATTGCATTCATGCTCTAGTATGAACTTACTTTCCTTTGACAGCAAGTTTTTATCTTAAAAAAACCACTGTAAAATTCTAAATATTTTTTTAATATATTTCAATACAAAGTGATTTTGAATTCAACTTTTTCAATGTGTCTGCTTAATCTCCTAAAGCCTGATATTTCAAGTGTACAGGGATAACTTCATTCTGGGGTTTTTAGGTTATGAAGCATCACTGATGTTGCAGTGTCATATTAATGCTTTCATTGGATGTCTCATTTTCAAAATACTTGAAATGCTATCATCTGGTCTAAATCAAATGTTTAAAGCCAGTTCTGGAGAGGAATTGCTTTTTTTTAAAAAATTTGAATAGGTGCAATGTGGAGAGAACAGGTTGGCTTTACCTACAGAAGTTAAATATACTTTTGGATGTCTGACAGCTTTTGTGTTGCTGTTCTGACAAACAGTTATGACAATGTAATTGACTTCCTTCTATATTTCAGAAAATACCTGAAGAATTCAATGTATTTAATTTAATACAGGAAATGAGGACACAAAGGCATTCTGCAGTGCAGACAAAGGTATAGTTTGTTTTAAAATGGATCTTTATCATATGATAATATTCCATCATTCTTTGTAAAGATCTCATGCACTAATTTTTATCTGGTAACCTACTATAGGAGCAGTATGAACTTGTCCATCGAGCCATAGCACAACTGTTTGAAAAGCAACTGCAAAAATACGAAAGTTGTGCAGACTGGAAGATTGCAGATGGAGTGGTATGTGTTTTTCCCATATGAGTTTCAATCAGTTGTAGCTGTTAGCTTCTGATCAAGATTTTCCTGTACAGTCTAGTTTTTTTAAGTTAAATGTTCAATGGTGTAAGGTGCATACAGAACTTGTTTGGGCTACAAGTGATTTTTGCTGAGTAGGGACAGCTAGCCTGTACTCAACTTACACTGAGGACTTGGTTGTAGAAGTTGAGTCAGATAATTAAAGGAATATTTACCACACATACGAAATGCAATTGCAGTGGGGGAAGCAATAGAAAGAATTCTAGTATGGATTAAATGCAGGACTCTAACTCAATATTTAAATTGCAAAACATGCCTTTACCTTGGTGAGGTGGCAGTAGTTGACAGCTGATCTGTTGCTTTGATTGGCATTACTTGCCCTAATTCTGATGTATTGGCAGCAAATGAAATCTTGTCTAAGCCTGACCTTCTGCAAATTACTTGTTAAAGAGTATGATAGAGCAAGTTAAAAATAAAACTCCAGTGTACATATACATATTTATATAAATAAACACATATAAGTATTTAAATAAAAATAAATATACATGTTTAAATAAAAATAAATATACATGTTTAAATATAATATTTAAATAAACATACATATTCAAATAAAAAATAAATAAATACACCCATGTGTATATAGATGAATTCTATCTGATTTATGCTTAGGTTAAACTCTTGAAAGGGAAAAACTTCACTGAAGTTTTTTCTTCCTTCCCCGCAATGTGGTTGTTGGGCCCAGCATTAAACCAGTAGATAAGCACTGATCTGACTCTTCAACTGAGACTTGGATAGTACATGCTGTTGCGTACTGCCTTGGTCTTGGCCCAACACAGCCTTGTTGTAGTTGAGCAGGACTGGCAATGAATGATCCTACTAAGTTCTCATATTGTGTTGAAGTACCGTTTGCACTGGAAAGGATTGGGGGAAAGAACTTTAAAATGCCTTTGTCAGGAAGTTTCATACTCTACCCTTTTAACAAAGGAAAAAATGCCAAAAACTTGGAAATATAATATTCTTTGTTGGTAATCACGGTGTTTGAGGATTTTTCTGTCTTTCTGTTCTTCCACTTTAAATTTCATGTCCCCTAGTTTTTTTCCCTTTTTTACGTTCAGATACAGTTTTTTGGCTACTACTGGGCACTATGTGAAAAGTGGCTTTTTGGATCAATATACTCTTTCTTTCCCCCTGAGTCCAGAACTGCGTACCATCCTTTATCCGTGGACTGTGTTTTGTTTATTCAGTAATTTTATCTGTTCCTTCAGTACCTAATTGGTGTAGGCTCTATAGCTCTCTAGAGGGAGCATGAGTAGTATCTTCAGGACCCTTTGAAATATCTGGAAGGAATTTTAAGTCTGCCTTTATTACTAAGCATCCCTTTAATTTTAGGGGTTTAGCTGTTCTATACTGTGCTTTCTAGGAAGTCTAAAATGTTATTCATTCTTGGAAAAAAGGCATATACCCTTCTGTTAACTCCTAAGAATTTATATCAGTTCCTGCAATAGTTCTGAGGTCTTTAGTCATGACAAGAAACCTGATGGACTAAATGCAATATGGATAGGGCAGACTGTTTTAATTTGTTACAGGTTTGATATTCAGCCTAGCTGGTCTGTGAATTTTCATTTTATTTCTGAGGAATGAGCATGATAGGGTTTGGAATGTGCAGATTTATTAGCTTTGTACAGAAGTGATTCCTAATTACTTGAGTTTCAGTCATAAAATAATAGGCAGATCAGTCTACTGTATCTTCTGGTTATTTGACTTCGATCTGACCTGTGTCTGCACTCTTACATACAATCAAAAATGTCTCTCATTATTTACATGTATTCCAGAATATCTGATTAAGGAGGTGACACAGTGTGCTGATACTATGTCTGTAACAAAGGCAAGTGCTGTCTGTAGCATATCTTAAGCGATTTGAGTGACTGAGTAATAAAACAAGATTAAATAGGTTATGGATAAGTAATGTGCATGGGGGTGAGACAGGGAGAAATCCCAACTCTGAATATGCAGTGATGGAGTGTGAGTTTTGACTTTTGCTTGGGTATGATCTTGGTTATGACCAATAAGTTGTAAAGGAAATTGAATTTTAGCAATTATTTGGAAACTAATAAGAGCAGGGAACGTAATGTCATTGTGTGGATACCTTGCAACTTGAATACTGTCTGCAGGTCTGGTCTGCTTATCTCAAAAGCGTATTACAGAATTCAAGCATTAAAAATTTGGATGAGGATCAAAGGTGTCAGAAGGCTCCATCTAAAGAACAACCAGATTGAGTTGGAAAAGAAATGGCTGAAGTTGGGTATGATAGAGGCTAAGTAACAGTGAAAAGCTGATTTCTGTTAACCTTTTCTAAAGGATATCAATGAGACCTGGCAGACTTAATATAAAAGGAGATAGTTCTTCATGCAACGTGAAACTGCAGAGTTCCTTGCAGCTGAAAGCCTGTAGCTTTGAGGTGAATATCTCATCATCTTGGAATCTTCTTCTGTGAGTTTGCCCAACCTCTGACCTATGAAATTCCAGAGTTGCAAACTGTTGGAGAACATCCTAGGGAAGGATCCATGCATGCCTGCTCTGTCCTTATTCTTCCCTTTAAGTTTCCTTTTGGTTACTGCTGGAAACAGGGCAAAATGAATCTTTCAGTCTGACTAGGTACAGCCTTCTTTGTGTTAGGAAATGATGCTTCTTCGTATTGTAGCTTGAACATTTCTGCAGGAGGATTGAGGAAAAAAGTCTCATAGGTAAAGAGTTCCTGTATCTAAAAATTTGGTACTTAAAAACAAATTTGCTCCTATTTGTTTGTTAGTTAGGAAATTTGCCTTCAGGGAATTAACTGGTGTAGGCTTAGCTTCTGTTTTCGTTTTATAAGGTAGTCTTCTGCCTCACATATTGGGTTAAATATCTGCTTGTAGCTTTAACCTGATTCTCAAAAGTTTGAGGCTCACTTGAGACAGTGTTTTTGCTATTCTGAAAAAGTTCCCTTTTTTCCTCTGTGTTATGTAACATCTGTTGTATGTAATACCCAGTTTTCCCCAGAAATGTTCTAGTTAGTTTTTAACTAAGATACATCCCAGAATGTTTCTTTGTTTTTTTAAAAGGAAACAAACTGATGCAGAAGGTTTTCAAATAACTTTATTAAATATATTGTAATATCCTAAGGTTCCTTCCCAGATCTTACTCTGCCTGCAGATGCTACAGCAGCTGTAGAATAGTGTACATGTGAAGGGGTTTAATTATGTTCAGTGGAAACAATTCCAAATAAAAGAATGTGCCTACTTTGGATATATTACTGTTAGATATATAGGAGATACTACTGAACTGAAGAGGAAATTTTCTTTCATCTTTCATTTATTATATTTTGATAGTACTCTGAAGAGTTGGAGTACTCTGAAGGGTTGGTTTCATTCTTTTGTTGTCCTGTTGCTTTTCCCATTTCAAGCAGTGTTTGAAATGAATTGAGTTACCTCAGCTTTGTAAGCAGTGTTTGCCAGTAACATCACAGTAAAAAGTTAATCTGATTGGCAACAAGTAGCAGTATTCATAGGGAAATAGCTTAGACACGGTCCTGAACGTGTGTTCCTGTGAATTTGCCAGCTTTGCCCTGCTGGAAACAATACTGTAAGAAGTCAACAAAAAAACCGCATACAGTGTTTGAGAATAACCTTATAATAGGGTTAGAATTTCTATTAGAATTTGACAGAAGGATTCAAAACCATGTAGAAAATGCACATATGATATATATATATAAGGTAGTAATTGTATACTCTTACCATATAGTTATACACATTTTGAATGTATAGAACTATAAATGTGCTTAAAATAATACTAAGTATGGAAATGAAATTATATGAAGAAAAGCTTTCTTCAGATACTAGATAGAGTACTTTCAACAGTCCCCACAGTAGCCAAATTTCAGAGCAAAGATAAAACTGCTGCTCAGAAGCCATTTTTTCTGATAAGAAAAGATTCAGATGCTAAATTTGGTGATCAGAACTATTTTTCTACACCCCCCACCCCCCATCCTCCTGCTGTAGTAGGACTCTTTTAAATTATGAAACAATTAAATTGGAACTGAGTCTTGGACTCAGCCCCCTTCCCACTGAAACTCTTGATCATATTGTCATGTATTTGAAGTCATTAACTGTGTGCTTCTCACCATCATTGGTTTTGTTAGTACTGCTGTGAAAACATTGCACTTGGTTTTGTGTTTGGAAGCTTTGAAACGTATGTGAGCTGATTAGTCTTGATCATCTGATAAGGTATCAGTCAGATTTGTATCAGTAGAATATTTTGTGAGTTACCTGAGAGGAATTGCCATGATTTGAAGTGAACGATGGTTGTCTCGGAAAGTCCGAACCAGATGGAATTCCGTGAAGCTGGATGTTCTGTATGTAGAAAAAGGACAACTGGTTAAAAAACAAAGAACAAACAACAAAAAGTTTACTATCTCTTTAAAAATACTTCTTGTTGAATTTTGTCTCTTGACAGTAACAAGCATGTTACAGTACTGCAAGTCCTTGTTTTATCCTTATCCGCTAATAGAAGCTTGTATTAATAAACACTTTCTCCAAAATATGGCATTGCTAGTACTCTCAAGTATGTCATGTATTTCTTCCTGTAAAAGTGACAGAATTCTGTTGCTGCGGTTGATTGCACTTTTAGAAGCTGTGGAGGAATCAGCTGCTATAAGAAGAATGTTGATATTCAGAACGTTAGTGGTTTGGAAACTAAGTGAAAAGACTTCACTGTTCAAATTCGCTTCGCTGTTTTGCAGCTTGGAAAGAGATTTTTGGCCATTGTAGCATTCTAAAAAATCATATATGTCTTCAGAGACATTTACCTTGTTGCCTATGCTTGGAAAGTTTTATTTAATCTGAATCACTTGAGTGTATCATTTCAGCCTGAAGTATTTCTCTTTTTATCTACTGATGCTCTGTGGTTCCCATGCTGCTTTATGATAAGGGCAAAAGGAATGCCTCAATTCCTTTTAAGGGAAGCCATGAGATTACTTCTGGAAGAGTCTTTGCAGTAAAATTGCTAGTACTTTACCAGTACAGAAAGCTTCTGAATGATATTAAAAGTTTCCAGTGTGAGTTCCAAAAGAAAATTATGCATTGCAATTCCTGGGCAAAAGGTTTTGAATTGTAGGCAATGCCTGTGAAATCTCAGTCTAAAACTGTGATCCTCTATTTGCTCAAAGTTAGTGACAGCTCCGTTTGGTGATTCAGCCATTGGAGGAAGTAGATGGGGAAAAGACCCACCCTTGGGAGATGATAGCACAATTTAGGTCACCTTAGCAAGTTGAATTCAGACACTGCATCTGCCATGAGAATTCCTTGTTTCTCTGCATTACCACAGGAACATGACTTACTCTGCATTGTTGTAGACTAGATGTAATGTACAATTCTAAGTATTTGACTTATGGTCTTTTCATTTGTTAATGTAATCTTTCATAGATATACACACATTTCATACATATATATGTATCTGTAATTTAACAGAGTACCTAGAAATTCCTAACTATGAGCATTTTCACTTGATCTGAGTAGCTGCTCCCTCAAATCAGCAAGGACATTGGAACTCTTGAACTGTTTGGCAATTGATGCATATAGAGGCAAAGGTTGGGGAAAGCTCCTATTCTTTTTTTACCCACTTATTGTTAATGCTTCTGTTTTCTTACAGCGCCTGCCACAATAGGATAGGTGTCTTCTGTAAGAAAGCAGGGCGCTGCACCGAACACTTATTTAATTGACTGGATTGCACATTTGTT
Source organism: Pygoscelis adeliae (assembly GCF_000699105.1). Classification (NCBI taxonomy): domain Eukaryota; kingdom Metazoa; phylum Chordata; class Aves; order Sphenisciformes; family Spheniscidae; genus Pygoscelis; species Pygoscelis adeliae. The sequence continues at coordinate 2,594,318 of NW_008825150.1, forward strand.
AATCCATTTAAAAAAAAAAAAATTCTATATGATGACCCTTGTGAACTGCATATGTCGTCCTGGTTTTTCTAAGCTGATACTTTGGAAAATCGTATTCTGCCCGAGAATGCAACATCTGTCTAGAGAAGCAAGAGAGTGTTGACTGATGTCGATAAGCTGTGATTAGGAAGGCTGGAAGGCTTTTTCTTAATACTGCCATCTGCTCTTCTCAACGGATGTGGTTATTCCAGTGAGATAACCTATATTTACTTTTATAGTTGAGCTTCCTCTGTTCTGCTCCGTGCTAGTTGTTCTGCATGTTTGCCAATTCACTTATTTTGATACATGACAGAAGGGGAAATCTGTGAGTTGGTATCACTCAAGGGTGCTCAAAATACTGCTCGTTCGCTACCTCTTGTGACACAGAACTGAGAACAAGTAACAGACTTGCTCTTAAGAGTTCAGCAAGCAGTATTTCTTCAGTTAAAAACAAGAACAGATCCAGTAGTAACTGAGCATGATTACTTCAGAATGCTGCAGCAGCATAAAGTTGATATGAGCACCGTTTTCTTTCCTGCATGGGTTAGTGCATTCGGTTACTGCCTTAAACTTTTATCATCTTCAACCTCTGAAGTAAAAATCCTTTACTTACTGGGGAATGAGTTGTCTAAAAGTAAACAAAGCCTTCACAGAAACATCAGTCTGTTGAACTAGTTAAGCATAGTGAAGTACCTCTTTTTTGGTGACAATAATTCCTGTAACATTCTTGCTCCTGATTTAATGTGACTAGAGCAGAGTGAACTGATCCTGATTTTAACCTAATGCAGAAGTGAAAGCGTTTGAACACACATTTGCCTGAAGCCTTCCCGGTGTATGAAGTTGGGGTAACCACTGACTTCTCTTCTGGGGTTGAATTTAAAAGTAACATTTTGTGTGTGTGTGTTTTGTTTTGGGTTGGGTGTGTTTTTGTTTTTTGGGGTTGTTTTTGTTTTGGTTTTGGTTTTTTAAAGAATTGTTTTTGTAAACTCTCTGTGGTTGTGTATGTGCCTCAGACATTTGAGTTTATGCACATTTTTTCAATGTATAGCCATACATTTTATTACTAGGAGCAAAAATGGCAGTGCCTCTTGAGCTACTTCTGCCTGTCTCAACTAGTGTACAGTAAGAAGCTGTTTCATAGAGTTTAAAAAAACTTTGACATATGTTAGCTTCTTTAATAGGCTTTTTCTTCCACCTGGGAGAAAAGCATATCTCAGGAAACATTCTGTTCACAAACGCTTCACTTTGCAAACACAGAAGGACAGGGATGCAGCTGCTGGTTGGTTTTCTGGACAAGTCAGTCTACACCACAGCCAACAGGCACACCCTTTCCCTTGCCAGTACCTTTTAGAAAACTGAGTGCATAAATAAGAAATCTGTTCCTCAAAACTTCTGTGCTGGCGGAAGTGAACTGGAATACTTTTCTGATGTGTTGTAGGATGGAGAAGTTGGAGGTAAGGGGGAGGAACTCCTCCTGTGGAGTCTCACTCTTTCTAATATCTCTGCCTTATGAAACTTGGATGTGCTGTGGCACTGAAACAAGGCGAACAGCCCGCTCTGTTCTCAGGATGCAGTTGCATTAGTTTCTAACTCTAGTTGCTAGTACTTATGATTAAGGGGGCCTATTCAGTACACTATCAATGCGTTTAGTGCTATCCATAATAACGACTACATATGGGAGAGATTCAGAGTTTACTTTGCACAACTCAGGGAAGCGGGGAGGAGCATGACACAGCCATTAAGCAGGAAACTGAATTGCTGCTGTTGGGTACTGTGAGCCTCAGCATCTTTGGCACCAACCTTCAGACCGGTACTCTGCCCGAATGAGGGCAATAAAATTCGTTTTCATGTATGTTAAGTGCAAAAGGGTCTGTACGGTCACCCATTATCTAATGTCAAAAAGCTGGAAATTACTTTTCTGTATATTTGAGAGGAGGCTGGTGGAGGGCTTGAATGTCCATGTCCCATGGTAATGTTTCATTCCATCAATGACTAGAAAAAAAAATACGAGTTTGGGTTTTTTTGGTTTTTTTTTTTTTTTTTTTAATAGTGTGTCTGCAACAGTTTGCAGATAGATTGTAAAAGTTCTTTGAGCCCTTAATATTTTTCACTAAGTCATGGAAAACTGACAAAGGACTTAAAAGGGTACCTTTGTTCCTAGATAAGGTAACGAGGTCCCGCATTCAGTTTACGGATCAAGCATAGCCTTCATAACTTTTTTTTAATATCTTATTAGCTGTTTTTGTCATTCTTTTTTGGACGGTGACTTTTTGGACACTATGTCTTGATGACAGCACTTTTTGTTGAGAATGATTGTTAAGGTAGTGCTGATGCAGTAAGTCTCTGAAGTTGTTTGACTTGCAACCAATGTTGTTTATTAAGAAGCTAGAATGATACAAACCCCAGTACATTAAATGTATTAAAACCTAGTTCACAGTACACTTCACTTTGAGAGTCAACCAACGGATAATAATCCTAGTTCAGTAAGGTACAACATGATCAGTTGACCTGATATGGCTATTAGTTTTTTATGCATTACCCCAGGAAAACAAAAAATCATTATTAATAGAAGTAACAGACTTAAAGAAACAATGTATTGTGACATAAATACAAAAAAAATCTGGGCTATTTGGCAAGTTGAGCAAGAGTGTGCTTTAATGTTGCAAAATGCAAAGGCTCAGAGCTGGAAACAAAAAGGGGCAGAACTTGGTTTGGAACGGAGGCTTTGCATGTGGTCTACATGTCTAAGCTCCACATGTAGTCAGTGGGGCCAACTGATCTGTTACCTTTATCCCCAGTTTACTGGCTGATCGCTTACTGGTGGATGAAAAGCTGGACATGAGCCGGCAATGTTCGCTCACAGCCCAGAAGGCCAGTCGTATCCTGGGCCGCATCCAAAGAAGCGTGGCCAGCAGGTCGAGGGAGGGGATTCTGCCCCTCTACTCTGCTCTGGTGAGACCCCACCTGGAGTACTGCGTCCAGCTCTGGACCCCTCAGCATAAGAAAGACACGGACCTGCTGGAGCAGGTCCGGAAGAGGGCCACGAAAATTATGAGGGGGGTGGAACACCTCTCCTCTGAAGAAAGGCTGAGAGAGTTGGGGTTGTTCAGCCTGGAGAAGAGAAGGCTTTGGGGAGACCTTATTGCAGCCTATCAGTACTTAAAAGGGGCTTATAAGAAAGATGGCAGCAAACTTTTTAGCAGGGCCTGTTGTGACAGGACAAGGGGGAATGGCTTTAACCTAAAGGGGGGTAGATTTAGACTAGATATAAGGAAGAAATTTTTCATGATGAGGAGGGGTGAAACGTTGGCACAGGTTGCCCAGTGAGGTGGTGGATGCCCCATCCCTGGAAACATTCAACGTCAGGTTGGATGGGGCTCTGAGCAACCTGATCTGTTTGAAGATGTCCCTGCTTATTGCAGGGGGTTTGGACTAGATGACCTTTAGAGGTCCCTTCCAACCCAAACTATTCTATGATTCTGTGAAAACCAACCAATCTTGGTTGACTGCAATGGGAGATTCAGTTGTGGTCATCTAAATGTAAGTGGCTTTTATCTGCTAATTGAATCTCACTCCAAAAAAACCTTGATCGTTACAGCCAGTGGTCAGCAAGACAATGAACTCCCTGTGCAATTTGTCTGAAAGGGCTAACACAAGCCGTTGATATACAAACAATAAAGTATTTCTGCTGGAGTACTTCTGGAATACTGCATTGGACAGCTAGTTAATGGGGGAGGTTAGTGAAGAACAATAAGAAAGTTTACAAGATTTAATTTTTTTCTTCACAGGAAAAGCTTCACTTAGTGCACTGAGGAATAGAATTTGATAATAGACTCTTCACACTAGTGGACAGTGATATGATAACTGTTTTAAGACTAGTAATGGAAATTGAAAACATGTAACTAATTAATCTAAATTTAGGTGAAGGTGGTTAGCTGTTGAGATAACTTAGTTATGGTTTATCTTCCAAAGCTGAAATTACTTATCAAATTCAAATGCAACTATCACATTTGAAGCAGAAATTAACAGGGAATTCCCTTTTGTGTCATAAGACCAGAGAAGGTCAGTCTCTGTCACCTAGTCTAAACAGGTAGGCTGGCAGATAGTAGACCCTGTTGCATGAAATTGGCATTGTGCTTTGAAATATATTACAAAGATTGGGGATGTTTGTGGTGGTTCTTTAAAATTACTTTTCAGAAGAAAACTCCTGCAAGAAAAGCCTTTAGGTAAAATACATATTAAACTCAAAATAACACTAAGGTCCTCCATGGTTTTGTTGGATCTTTGGCTGTGGCCTGTGTATGGAAAAGGTATATCAGCTTTAGACTCTTGCGTGTTCTGTTTTTATTTTTATACATGTATACATATTTGTACTGAGTCTGGCTGAGTTGGAGTTAATATTCTTCATAGCCGCTCTTGGGGTGCTGTGTTCTAGATTTGTGACCAAAACAGCGCTGAGACACGCTAATGTTCCAGCCATTGCTGAATGATGTTTGCACAGTGTCAATGTCGCCTGTGTTTCTTAGTCTGCCCTCCCAGTGAATAGACTGGTGGGGGTGCACGAGAGGTTGGGAGGGGACACAACAAGGCAGATGACCCAAACTAACCAAAGAGATATCCCATAATGCCATATAACATCATGCTCAGCAATAAAGAGGGGAAAAAAGGGGGTTTAGTGAGGTTAGCCATCTTTTGCTCAGGAGCTGGCTGGGCATAGGTCTACCTGTGGGAGGTGGTGAGTGATTGCTTTTGAATCACTTGTTTTATTTGTTTTCTTTCTCTCTTCTCCCACTTCTCCTTTGCTTACTAAACAATTTTATCTTGACCCACAAGTTTTCTTGCCTTTCCTTTTCCCCCTCCTGGGGTGGGGGGAAGAAGTGAGCGAGTGAGTGGCTTTGTGGTGCTTAGCTGCCTACCGGGGTTAACCCACAACAATATTTTATATGTATATGCATATAAATGTGTATGGATACATATATTTATAAATATATACATATATAAAATATATCTCTTATATTTATGGTTCTCCTAAAACAAAATAAAAATCTTCATGCTTTGCTGTGTAAGTTAAACTTCGTTGTGTGGAAATGGGAGATGATTTGAAAGTGGTTTAGGACAATGCATTAAATCTTATCCACTTGTGAATTTACAGTAGCTGAAATTCTCATTTTCTTACTGCACTCTAGATTAATCTTATCTTCAATGGACTGATTGTACAAGTGAAAATAATTAGACTGACTGGAAAATAAATGCTTTCAATATGAATAGTTTGGAGGGCATAAGGGAGCTTGCTCACTACTAACCTGAAAGATTAGATTTTGAAGATATTCTCTAGTGGATCATACAATTACATGCAAAACAAAACGTTTAGTCAGAACAAATTTGAAGTTGGGTACACAAAACATAATATTGTGAATTCAGAGTAGAATTTAATCTGTATGTAATTCTGAAAGTGATCTCTATATGATAGCCAAAAATATGTAATATCGTCATACATTATTTTCAAGTGTCATTACGGATCTTTGGACCTTGCAGTTTAAGTATTGTGTGTATCAGCTTTATAGCCATGAATGAAAACTTTTTTTCTTTTAATCAGGATGAAAATAATACAGAGAACACTGTCAGTTCTGCAGATGCTGAGAAACAGGATTCTCCTCCACCAAAGCCTCCACGGACCCGCAGGTAGTTAACTATGTTAATGATACTATTTTAAGCTGACAGATTGACATGCTTCATAAATAAAAAGCAGAATAAAACTACTGATACTGTAAAGACTTTTAAGATGCAATTTTTTCTATTTATAAATAGAAATATACATAATACAAGTAGAAGTCTTGTAATTGGCTCTGTAAATATAAGCTTTAATTTCTTTGCAAAGTATGTGTTTGAATATACCAATCTTGCAGTGTCTACATGTGAGTAGACAAGCATACCCTTTTAGTAGTCAGATATGTTAATCTACCTGTGCTTTAATTCTGCTAGGTGATAGTAGCAAAACATACTTCAAAATAGGCTCAAATAATGACTGAACTCTCATTTTTGGAGGCAAAAACATAATGAAAAATATGTATTTATTCAAGAAAATGTTACCTCACTGACAAGTACTGCTATTGACTAGAGTATGCCAACAAAATGCCTTTCTTACTGAGGGGAAAAATTGGTCTCACCAATCCTTTCATTCAACAGAGTGAAAAAAATCCTCTCTAGCTCTTAAAATACATCGACTTGACTTTAAGGAAGCCAAAAGTAAATCTGAACTAACAGATTGGTCTGCCTAAAATGGGTACCCAACCTGAGTGTTAGCTAAAGAAGCAACTCTCCTGAAGTAAGCTCTTAAGTTCCCTAGCTAGTTTCTGGAAGGCTTATAGGACCTTAGGCAGGTGATCTTGCCTGTGCTACATTGCCTGTAGTTAAATAGACATTTAAGGTAAGCTGAAGTTGTAGAATGACTTAAGAAACCACCAGCCAGTTAATATTCTTGCATAACTTTTAGTCATATAAGGAAAGTAGTTTTACTGCTTTAAAATATAATCAAACTGGAGTAGCGCAAGGTCAAGGTTGGTAGTGGGAATTCCTATTCATTTGATACTTTAATGGTGTCGTGGTTTAACCTCAGTTGGCAACTAAGCACCACGTGTAGCCGCTTGCTCACTCCCCCCCCACCCGATGGGATGGGGGAGAGAATTGGAAGAGCACAAGTGAGAAAAACTTGTGGGTTGAGATAACAGTTTAATAATTGAAATAAAATAATAATAATATTATGATAATAATAATAATAATACACAAAGCAAGTGATGCACAGTACCACTGCTCACCACCTGCTGACCGATGCCCAGCCAGTCCCTGAGCAGCAGCCCCCCCCCGGCCAGCTTCCCCCAGTTTATGTACTGAGCATGACGTCACGTGGTATGGAATGTCCCTTTGGCCAGTTTGGCTGTGCCCCCTCCCAGCTTCTTGTGCACCTCCAGCCTTCTCAGTCGGTAGAGCATGGAAAACTAAGAAGTCCTTGACTAGTGTAAGCACTGCTCAGCAACAACTAAAACATCAGTGCATTGTCAACTTTGTTCTCATCCTAAATCCAAAGCACAGCACTGTACCAGCTACTAGGAAGGAAATTAACTCTCTCCCTGCCGAAACCAGGACAAATGGTTAAAGGTAGAAGATGAGAATTAACCCCTTCTTTCCACTACCACATTTGGCAGGGTACAAATGATGTGGTAAAGTGAGCCCATTTTTGAGGGGTTAGGAAGATGAGAGCAGTGATTATACAATAAAATGAATTTTAAATCATAAAATATTCTAGGTTTGGTAAAGGAGGAAGTTTAAATATGTGCATATGTATATAGAAAATGTAATAGGATGTAGAAAGCCATTTGAAAATTGGTGACTTGGAATGGGTAGCAGTGTGCGTATACTCAATATTGCAACATCATCATCTTATCATAGGGATAAACATGGTTTAAAACTGGTTATGGAGCCGTTCCACTTTGCTATCAACTAGTAATTTGGACCAAATCTGGAATATTGCATGCAATTCTAATGCCCATCCTAATGAGGATATCCCAGAACTACCATAAATAGATCTATCTCTCTACTTCTTTAGTAGCTGCGGGGATGGTATTTGCAACAAGATAACTTTGGAAATAATGTATGATAACAACCATTAATGATACAGTAGGATAAGAGTATGATAGCTGTAGTAGTTAACTTTGCATTAGTTATGTCAAGAAGTAGTTAGAAGAGAACACGACATGGAAAGAGAGGGATGGAAATGAGTTGGGGCTTTTCACAAACAAATGGCACAGTTTGTGCTATGTAAGTAATATCATTTTTACCTTATTTAGATTGATGGTAATGTGATTGTATTCAATTATGTAGATTAAGATGATGACAGAGGAGTCTGTTAACCTGTGGTGATGATGAGTTCCAAGCTGTTCTTGAAACCTAGTCACTGAACTTAGATATGGTTTCTTTCCAATAGGTAATTTCCTTTAGTGTTCCTTGAAATAATCTTAGGTGTACCTAGGTTTTTATCATTGTTTTATTCATGTAATAATCATATATGCATAATTCATGTTTTAGCACACATCTGTTCTGTCTTATCTGCATTGCATTGTTCTTTACTTGCTGCATTATTAAGTGAAAAATCTTTTCATCTCTCGTACAAAACCTGGTCTTTTTTGGGCCTGCATAAACTCGTACTTTCCCATCTGCCAGCACTGGCAGGAAGATTGTTTCCTTAGAGGTGAATAAATGGAAGCTTTTAGCAAAGCTGTTGTCTTTTTCAAATGGAGATTATTTTTGAAAAACAATTAATTACACCCCTCGTGGAAGATGCTTCTGAGGAAAGACTTTATTTGCTATTAATCACATCTTCTCAGAATACCCATTAATGAGCATGTTTTTTCTTGATGTGGGAGGTAATTTTACAAATCCGCAGCTCTATTCAGACAGAACTTGAAGCCAGGTTTTGCATATTGTGGATGTTCTGGCATATGTTGACATCCTTTTCCTGGGGAGGATGGGAAAGCAGAATCTGTGAAAGATTCTAATTTAATCCCTGTATGGAGAAGGAAACTGTTAAACATGATAAATCTTCTTACTGCATCTGTAGCTTTTGCCCCCAAACCATTCTCTTACCACTTTTTTTTTATGTCCCTTTTATTATTTTCTCAACATTGCTGTGACTAAAAATATCTTGATACAACTACTTTAAGTATTTGTCTACATCTTTTCTGTAGTGAATATTTTCATGTGGTGTCTAAGACTTATTGCCTTTACAGGTAAGTTTACATTCAATAGGTACTCTGAAATAATGTAGTTTAACCCACATTTTTAGTTTGATTTAGAATTTTCTCTGGGAACTTGCTTAAAATATTTGGTTCAGTAACATTTTTAGGTTGCCAGCCAAATGTGTACTTGAGTTGTACATGCACTGTCCCTGAAGAAGTTACAAGGAAGTTGCTAAAGTTAGTATTTTTTAAAAGGAGTAAGGCTTTTAAATTCTTTATATGCTGTGTTGTAGTTGGCTCTAGAATGTGTAATTAGTAAAGCAACTCACGTTTATTTTTTTAAGGGAAGGTTTAACAGTTGCTTTTTTTTTTCTAAAGCAAAAAGGACTACGGTGACTAATACTGAATAGTACTGTGTGCCAGCTTGGTTTCAGGTGAACTTGCTTGAGATGGTCCTGACCAAGCAGGAGGAAAACTGGTTTACATCTCTTGACCTCAGGATGGCTTGTCTTCCATATTGCTATCAGACCAAGCTATGTTTGCTTAGATGGCAACGATAATGATTCCTGTTAGTTGTTTTCTGACAGCCCTGAGCCTCCTTGCTGGGTGAGATGGTGACATCTCCTCTACAGCACTTTTCCATGGCTAACGACTTGGTACGTTGTAGAGTTTTTCCATAAAGGTGGCTTTCTTGCCTGTTTCTTCTCGTTTGTGACAGGATCGTAGGACAGGTAATCTCTGTAATATCTTTAAATTTGTAGATGTCTTCCTCTTAAAAATGTAGCTAGTATCGAGTTAATTCTCATGTCAGTACTAAGTAAGGGTGAGATGCCACTAAAGACTTTTGCCGTATAAGATTGGAGGCTTACTCAGGGAGGGGTAATTAATCCTTTCAGTACTTGCTTCGGCTTGGAGATGTCTTGGGGAAGGCGTGCTACGAAGTATAACTTCTAATTGTACTTTTCTGGGCTCCTTTTATGTCTGTCTCTCTTCTTGGAAGTTACAAGTATCTTTAGGCTATTGATACTAAATGAATATTAAATTGGAATTTTGCTTACTCTTACTAACTCACCATGAAGCATCTAACTGTACTTGTTTTGCAGAGGTTCTGGAATTGTATTGCCTTCCAACCTTTTATCACCTTGTAATGCTTTAATGTAATTCATATTTGCTGTACAATATGTGAATGTAGTCATTTAGGTTAACATCTATCTGCATTTGATGTCAACATTAAAAAAAAAAATCAAATAATGTTACTCCTTGATTATTACAAGGGTAAACAAGAACAACTCATGAGTGCATACATCAGGACCTTAATCTAGAAACTGCTTAGCTTTGCAGTTTATGATCACTTCTTGAGAAAGTCACCTTGAACTTCGATCTATGTTAAATTTCTTCGGAGGACTTGGTAGGGTAGAAAGCATTCTTTGTCAGACATGTTTAACTATTTTCAGGTTAAGGCAGGAAGAAGGCGTAAGTAAGTTTTTACTTTGTTGTTAGATACAAGACTGTAAGAAAACAAGTTTTAAATTTGTGATTTAGGACTGTACATGATTTTACATGACTGTACAATTGGAGCTTTTATTTCAAATCTAGAAGCAATGATTGGTACTTCAGAATTCAGCGGGAGCATCTTAATACCCTTAAGGAATAGTCATAGGAATATTTCTGTGTTTAGTAGTTCATTCTAAAGTATTTGGAAAAAGGGGTTGTTTATTTTGGTCAGGCTTGGTTACAGAAAACTATTTTCAAGTTCAAATGCAATTTGAAAGAAATGAAGAAACTGAGACATAAACTCACAGAAAGAAAAGATGAGGTAACAACTTTTTTTGTACACAGTGTAATGAAGAGCTATGTGCTACTGTCTGAAGGAGAAAAGGTAAACTACTGTAGCAGTTTAACTTTTCTTCAAATTATGCTTTGACTTCAATCTAATGACATTAAAATACATTTCAAGGGTTACGTGTAATTCTCTTTCATTTCAAGCCCTGCAGAACCCTCTCTTTGCATCTTCTGCAAAGCTAAGATAAAAACCATTGATTGGTTTTAGCACTGATTTGTTAATTAGCACTCTGATTTGTATGTCACAATTAAAAAAACCAAAAAGCCTCACCTAATGAAATTTTACAAGAAAAATTCACCAGTTGGTTATTTTGATTAAATCCTTATACTTTTATGTAAATTATCTGTAGTATAGTTTGTGACAGCCTCACTGAACTGCAGCTTTTCTTCCATGTGGATGGCAGTGATTTAATGCTTAAGTAGAATAATGCGGTTGTCTAGCCTCAGCCTGCTTACATTGAGTTTAATTTTCCGATTTTAATTATGAGGGAGGATGTAGAGCTTGGTATCTATTTTTGGTTGATCATAGCAGCTGCATTCCATGACCTTGGCATCACTTTTTTTTATTTGAAAATAAAACCCTACAGTATGCTGCGTAGAATAACCATGGATTACTTAAGGGTATTTCTTTTTTTCTTTTGAACACTGGCCAAGTTTCACCTAAGTCTGAACCCATGGTGCCCTATTGTAATAATATAGCTCTTCTCCATTAAGGCTAGAATGGCTTAGATTTTAAAACAACCTAAAAATTTCGAATATATTGCAGAAAAAGCAAAAATAGTGTTGACGTTGCTTCATTTTGTTTTTTTTCCACGTGTACATTTTTGGAAAGTTGTGGGAGGGCTTTTTTTTTGACAAATTATTGTACTTTTGACAAATTATAATTAATTAATTTTTATTATGACAAATAATTTAAATTATTACCTAATGTGTGGTTTACCTGACAGCTGAGAAGCCATTAACTTTGAGGTCTTTGGCACTAAGGCACTGCATCAGCTGCTCAGGTTGTGTGGCAGTAAAAGAGTATGAAAAAGCTGCCTTGGTCACTTAGGGAAATTCCATATAGAGTTATCTATGAGGAAGTGCCGAGGTAGTGGAATTATAAGATAATTGGTAGCAGCTGTATATGAAGAGACACTGTCAAGGCTGAGTTATGAGAAGGCTTTCTGTTTTTAATCGCACAGTGTGATTTTACAAATGTACTTGAGAAGTGCTTGCTTTTGCTATATATAAAAGCAATGCAGGGTTAATTTAAAGGTCTAATACCGGAAAGCTTACTTCTCGTTCTCAAATGGTCTGGCATTCTTTGGTTCACTGACTCTTTTCTGTGTCAATATCCTCTTTCATGAGCTTTCTATTAGTTTCCTGGTAATTTAAATCAAGCTGTTTTTACTATACTGTCTCCTGTTGTTTGGAATAATATTAGTAGTTCATCTTCAGATAATTTTCTGCCTCGGGGGGGAGAAGTGTCTATAGAGCACAGCTGTTGGAGGAAGCGCCCAAAGAAAGCATTATGCAGCAGCCCAAAATGCCCAAGATTTTCTGGCAAGAGTTTTAGAAAATGCTACTGGCCAAACAAAGATCTCTTAAAGGTATACATATCCTAATATTTCTACTTTGTTAAAAAGAAACAGAAACATTATTTGCAATGCAGAACGTGTGAAATAATAATAATACTATGATGTCAGTAAAATGGCAAAATTGTTACATATTTGGAGAAAACCAGGAAATCCTTGGTGGCATCTATTTCCTTTAAAAAAAATAAAATCAGAATGCTATTTGGGCATCTCACTTTCTGAGATTATATTCTTCAATATTAATACAGTAAAGAATGATTTTGATAGAGAATTTCTCATTTGATCACTGTAAGCTCTCATTTAAGAGTGAAGAAATGAGACTTAACTTCAGATAAAATGGGGAACATTTTAATAGCTCTGTTTAGTTGTGTACGAGGAAGACGATTGAACAACTTTTGGGTTGCTGACTTGTGCAGTATTTCCGGTATCATCAGTTCTACACATACCTCTAAGGGGGCTGTTTGTATACATGTGGGGTTCTGTTCACTAGTGAATCAAATGGGAGAGTGATTTCATTAAACAGTAATCAGTGAAGAACTTCATGAGTTTTGACTGGTATTATGGGCCTATAATCTTGTCATATCTAGTTTAATGCTAATTTGCTTCTTTAGGTAATTGTGATGCTTAACGGTATGTCTGTACCAGATAAGAAATTGGTTTTGCTGATTGCATGTATGGCTCTGCATCAGGAAAATGAGGTCAATAAGGGAAAACCCTCATTTTCAGTAGGAGGATTTAGTGGAAATTACTGATGAGCATCACCGCTGGTAAAGGGGGCATGTAACCACTTACGCAAGTGAACTCCCTCTGTCCCTCTCTCCCCCCGCCCTGGAATAGAGGAGAGAAATCCAAGGGAAATTCTCCTGTCCTCCTTAGTGTGTATTAAGTTGGAGAAAGACTGACTTTTTTTGCTCAGCTTATTTCAAGCAAACAACTTATTCTCAAGCTTGTTCATTTTTCAAGAACGTCTAAAGGCAAAACAGTTCCCAAATTACTTTTGATTAAGTTGTTTGGATGTGCTTTGTATTCCTCATATCTTAATGTAAAGCAAAATAGCAGTATACAAGTGCAGGTTGGGGAGGAAGAGAAGGAATTTGACGCCCAACCCTTTGTGACAGGAGTCAGACAGGCAGAGAATGGATGAAGGCACCTGGGAGAAGTGCTGGGGGATCTGGGGTTTTCCAGTTGCAAAGATACAGCAACTTGTAGAAGATCATTTGGAAGCTGGGGAGCTTGCAGTACTTCAGTGGGTGGAAATGTTCATAAACTGAAAATCCAAACAGTTCTTTTCAGTTTGGAATCTGATGGGATTTTGGTTATCCATCCCATACTGCTATAGCTTGGTGCTAATAAAATCACAAGGATGAAACTCATGCTGTAGTCTGTCCCAAGACAGGTATGCTTTCAATATTGTAGAAGATTCAAGTGTGAGGCAGTATCCTTTTTTTTTTTTTAACATAGGTTACGATAGTCTCAAGAATTTGCACTGGCTAAGTCCTTTTTAGGCCTTGCTTGCGAGTAGGGGAGCTAATAGTATTGCTTTTGGTTTTGCTTGTGATGTGACATGCAGACAAGTAATGAGAGCCTGCCTGATGCCTTTCGCTTGTGAGTAGACAGAAATTCTTGTGCAATTGTGTGGTCTTTTAAAAAACTTCAGAAAACTAAAGGTATACAAGGATTTGGCTGACTCCTGCTTGTTCAAGGTTATTCTGGTGCTGGGACCACCTGAACTTGTCAGTAAGGGAAGTGACCTTGGGAACTGCCTGTTCCCCTAACATGGGGGAATGGGAGCATCTGTCTTCTAAATATCACTATCTTGGACATTATGTGCTGGCCTTTATAGAGAGTTTATTACTTCCCCATGAAGGACATGTCTGCCAACAGCAGGAAGTGATCTGAGCTTTGTATGTAAAATGGGCTGGTTTCTCAGCTCAAGCACGTGACCAAATCGCACTCCTTTGCAAACCGTAGACTACTGTGCTTTGATTTATCTGCCTGGATTGAAAGTATCATTTCTTTAAATTATTTCATTGTATTTCTGTTCTTGTCACACATTTGTTTTGCACCTCAGTTATTACTCTGTTACTAGTCTTACATAATGAAAGGAAACATTTTAAAGGCTCTGAATGAAAATGCCTAATTCCTGTTTGTAGACAAGACCTTAGTCAGTTGTGCAAAATGTTTGTAGTCAAATATTCTGCATCTACTCTTGAAAGTAAATTAACCATATGCTTGAAGGGCTTCTCCTTTTAAGTAGTTTAAGATGAACTGTAATAATAGGTGCTGTGGTCTCATTAATACACACTGTAATTTGAATCATATGTTCTACTGTGAATGGTTTCTATACAGTGTGCACCTCATGTCAGCTAAATTTGGTCTGCATTATTAGCCTTACAACTATGGAGAAACTATTAAATACACAAATACAAAAATAAAATCCTCCTGGTTATGTGCAGAAAAATAAAAATAAAACAAGATATTTCGTATTAAGCAGGCTGTAAGGTTTTTTTAAAGACATTTTTCTTGGCTTTATTGAAAATTGAATTCCATATGTTGAGTTCCTCTGAGCCCCTTTTTAAGAAAGAAGAAAGCAAAAGAAGTACTGAAATCTTGCCACAAGAGGGCCTTTCTTACAGCGTCTTTGAAAAAATACTTCTGGGAAAGGATGTGAGCAATCTTTGAACTATCAATGAGGATTAGTTGTGGTCTGAATGCATGTCTTTGTGATATTCTGAAAGACATTTTGAGTGTGGTGACTTAGTTCTTGCCTACCCCATTTGTCATATTTTATAACCATTGCCTGTATGCAGTGGAAGTGCTGCTTGGAGTTCAGTATTGGTATGAAAGCATTACTACTGCAGAGATAGATGAATGGATATCTAAAATATTGTCAAAATACAGAAAACTTACACAAAAGTGTTTTGTTTTTTTTACAGTTGCCTTGTAGAAGGAGACGCTAAAGAAGAAATCTTGCAGCCTCCAGAACCTCAGCCAGTACCACCAATCTTAACACCATCTCCCCCATCAGCTTATCCAACAGTCACTACTGTGTGGCAGGACAATGATAGATACCATCCAAAGCCAGTTTTGCACATGGTTTCGTCAGAGCATTCAACAGACCTCAATGAGAATTATAATAAGTCAACAGAACATTCAGGGAAGAATGAACCCAGTGAACGTGCAGAGAAGAGGCTGGAGCGCAACTTAAGTTTTGAAATCAAGAAGGTACCTCTTCAGGAGGGACCACGAAGCTTTGATGGGAACTCCCTGTTGAACAGGGGGCATGCAATTAAAATTAAGCCTGTGTCATCCTGTGTAGTTGATAAGAGCTTGAAGCCACAGGAACAGATTTCAGGGGATTTATTTGTAGATGCTTCTCAAAACTCATGTATGGAATGCAGTGTGCCACAGTCTAGCACAGCCTTAATACCTTCACCAGAAAGTCTGCAGAGTCAGCAGGTTTCTGATACTCCACCAAGACCAGATCGTCTGCCTCTGACAGAAAAGGGACATGCCACGTGGTCACTGCATGGGCCTGAAAATGCACTGCGTACATCGGTGTCTGAAGACATGTCTTCAGACATCTTATGTCATGGTGTTAAAACTCTCTCTCTGGTATCAAACACCACAGTTGAACATCCTTCCAGTGATAATGTTGGTCATACTACTATTTCTGTTCGAGCACCCCTCTGTTTTACTAATCCTCTTCATTCAGATGATTCTGACACAGATGAGATGAACTTTGACGGAGCCATGAGCAAAAGCGCATCTAATGTTTCAACCGCAAGTGCCACAGTTTCTGCTGCCACTAATACTGAAAACATTTCTGCCAGAAAAGTATTGCCAATGTCTATTGCTAGGCAAGACTTAACAGCCATAACATGTTCTGAAGATGACAAAGGTAGGTTTCATTGTGGTTCAGAAGTGCTACTCTTTAACCTGGTTGCATCTTTAGAGTTGGACAACATGAATTTCTTTACAATGCAATTTTCTAAGTGTAAATCTAAACAGCATAGTATGGCAGCTTCAGAAGGGGT
>NW_008825150.1:2610550-2640539 GCF_000699105.1 Pygoscelis adeliae
CTCCACATTTTTGTTTTGCATGTGAGCTATGTCCGTTACACTGTTGGTACTACAGACCTTGATAAACTGCTTCAAAAGCTTTCTTGCGAGGTGTGAATGCATTCTCAGTTGCAGGTTTCGGTGTTATTGGTTGGTGTGGTTTTTTTCCTCCACATCCGATTTCATGGAAACGTCTATAATAATGGCAGTTTTGAGTAGTTGAAGTATTTTAAACAGGCTTGTCCAAACACACATCAAATTCATGCTTACTGGGTGATGTCCTGGTCCTAAAAATGTAGATGTAACCTCTTTCACTGTATCAGTCTTTGAAGTTGCTCATGATTTGGCTCCCGCATTTTAATAGCATTGTAAATATTTAGTCCTGCTTTCCTTTTTTGCTGTACATGGCCAGGGGGAGACAAAGCAATATTGTTGTTCATCTAAAAATCCAAGTTTTGCTTTAGTAGTGCTTTGGAAATTATTCATTTGCTTTTAATCTTTTACTGCTTTTTGGAATTTTTTGAGCAAGGAAAGTTTGCAAGACCGCTTCTGCAAAAAGTTACAACATCACTTATTGAAGGCAAAAGGGTCCTAAAATGTGCAGATTCAGCTTTCAGTCAGGCTGGCACACTTAGATCAGGCGGAGGACTTAGCTGGGAAGAACAAATTATGTCTTGGCAACTGCCTGTGCAAAGTCCAACAAAGCGTGTAGTAAGGCTGTGGAGCTGAAAGGAGAACATGAGCTTCTGTATTTAGAGCTGACTCTTGTGCTAGGAGCTCCTTACAGTGATGGCCTCGCTTCAGGAGTCTGTGCAGACTACGTGACTTTCTGAGGTGAAATGGGGCTCAGTGTATGATGCAAGATGCAGAGCCAGCTGTATTGAAAATACTTGCTTTGTGAACTAAGTTTTCACCAAAAGTCATATATTCAGAAACGTGAACTATTTTGCAGCTTTAAAACCAATCTGTTGCCATAGATTTTGTGATATTACCTATATGCACAAAACAATACTTGCACATAGATGTACATTTTTAACCCTGTGACACTTTAAAAATGCTCTGCATAGCAACGACAAAGCCCTTTATGTCATAGTTACTTCAGTGTTTATTACTGAGCAGTCCTCCTTGGATTTGTTTTTGGTAGATTTGCATGCTATAGTATTTTTCCAACACTCCTTTTAGCCAGGCTTTTTTCCTTCTTTCCCAGGGTAATCATTGTTTATCACTGTTTGAAAATCATTATCTCTCTACACATCTAGAGAAGCTGGCGGCTCATGGCTTAGACAGGTGGACTCTGCGCTGGGTCAAAAACTGTCTGGATGGCCGGGCCCAGAGAGTTGTGGTGAATGGAGTTCAATCCAGTTGGCGGCCGGTCACGAGCGGTGTTCCCCAGGGCTCAGTTTTGGGGCCAGTTCTGTTCAATATCTTTATCAATGATCTGGATGAGGGGATCGAGTGCTCCCTCAGTAAGTTTGCAGACGACACCAAGTTGGGCAGGAGTGTTGATCTGCTCGAGGGCAGGAAGGCTCTGCAGAGGGACCTGGACAGGCTGGATCGATGGGCCGAGGCCAACTGTATGAGATTCAACAAGGCCAAGTGCCGGGTCCTGCACTTTGGCCACAACAACCCCATGCAGCCCTACAGGCTTGGGGAAGAGTGGCTGGAAAGCTGCCTGGCGGAAAAGGACCTGGGGGTGCTGGTCGACAGCCGGCTGAACATGAGCCGGCAGTGTGCCCAGGCGGCCAAGAAGGCCAATGGCATCCTGGCCTGTATCAGAACTAGGGTGGCCAGCAGGAGTAGGGAAGTGATCGTGCCCCTGTACTCGGCACTGGTGAGGCCGCACCTCGAATACTGTGTTCAGTTTTGGGCCCCTCACTACAAGAAGGACGTCGAGGTGCTGGAGCGTGTCCAGAGAAGGGCAACGAGGCTGGTGAGGGGTCTGGAGAACAAGTCTTATGAGGAGCGGCTGAGGGAACTGGGGTTGTTTAGCCTGGAGAAAAGGAGGCTGAGGGGAGACCTCATCGCTCTCTACAACTACCTGAAAGGAGGTTGTAGCGAGGTGGGTGTCGGTCTCTTCTCCCAAGTAACTGGCGATAGGACGAGAGGAAATGGCCTCAAGTTGTGCCAGGGGAGGTTTAGATTGGACGTGAGGAAAAATTTCTTTACTGAAAGAGTGGTTAAACATTGGCACAGGCTGCCCAGGGAAGTGGTTGAGTCACCATCCCTGGAAGTATTTAAGATGTGTAGATGAGGTGCTTAGGGACATTATCAGAAACCTCCTGTAATAACAGTACAGCCTTTGTGCTGCTGGTATGTTGCTGACTTAACAGGAATGGCTTAAAATGTTTATATTAACTTTTTTATAATTTATCTCTTGTTGTTGAGGGTGTATCTGTTCCCTTTTGTGTGATAGTGAACACTTCCCATTTTATCTTCAGGTTGCAGGTCTTGTAATCCATCTTGGACTCAAGAATATAGGGTTAGATCGCTTTGCACCAGTGATTTGAAATCATGTTTTATAGTGGCTTTTTCATTTTCATACTTGTTCAGGACTTTTCTGTCTGAAGCTGGGGATGTACGATCATCAGTGAAGCTTGCCTGTGAACTTAGTAGCACCCTAGTTGCTTAACCATAACTGTTGGTGTGCATGATCTTACCACATAATTAAATCCTCTTTTTAATTCAAACAAAGTGAAAAGTAGTTGTATGCTGCGGTTAAAAAAACCCCAAACAACAACCCCACAACAACAACAACAAAAGCCAACTAAAACAAAACCCAAAAACCTCACTTTCAGTTAGTGCATACTCCATAGTGACCTTATTTGCTGATTTTACATAGATGGTTTCAATAAATGAAGGTTTTCTTATACTGTATAGTAAACTTAAGATGGAGCAAGTTTCAGAGAAGTCCCTTTGAACACAGTGGCTTCTAAAATGTGATGGAGTTCCTGTCCCTGCTGCTGGCATGTTGGCAGGGCCAGCTTCATGGCTTCATTAGTTGAAACATGTCTTCATCTTTTTATGAATCTTGTGTAGAATACAGTTGGCAGATGAGACTTCTTATGGCAGCAGCTACTTTGATTTGTTTTAAACCTTTAATTTCTACTCCAAATTCCTTAGCAGGCAGGAGTGGGGCTTTTGCTGCCAGAGCAGCTTGTGTTAGTACACTCCTGAGAGGCAAGAGGGAATCGACTTGAGACAGGATGTGTTACTGGCAACAATGGTAGCTATCTCTGGCTCCTATTTACCCTTCTGGTTAGTAAACCTTGCACTAGACTGTTTAACTAGTTTATATCGGTGGTGTGGGACCCTTGGAGGGTGGGCCCCAAGATGGACTTGGGAAGCAAAACTGAGACTTAGGGCTTTAGAGAAGCAGTTAATGTGGAGCTTCCCTAGAACTTACTGTCGCACGATGCAGTTCTGAAAAGTGGTGTTCATAGAATCATAGAATAGTTTGGGTTGGAAGGGACCTTTAACTGTCATCTAGTCCAACCCCCCTGCAATGAACAGGGACATCTTCAACTAGATCAGGTTGCTCAGAGCCCCATCCAACCTGACTTTGAATGTTTCCTTGAACATTTCCAGGAATTGCTTAATGTCCTTGCACCGTGCAATCTAGCTGTGCTGTCTTGACTTCGGAAGTAAGTATGGTTAGAGCCACTTAAGGAAAAATAAAAATCGCTGCTCATCAGCAGTAAGTTACTGTCATCAGCATAGCTGAAGAGCTCATACATATTTTCAACAAGCTTCTTACCATGGTTTGGGAGCTTCATTAGTGGTTCAGTTAGTAGGCACCAACTGTGTACAGTTACCAGTATCTGCAGAAGAGTTCAGGAAGCCAGTGTGTTGTAATGAGCTTAACTATCTCTTGCAGTGGCTGCAAATAGACATGTAATGAACTGCAATTAAATTACAATAACTACTATCGTTACAGTTATTGGCAAGTTACTTGTTCAAGAAGTAAATGATACTGCTCCAGTGCAGACTGTTAATTCTGCTTATACTCTGTTGCTGAAAGACTGAAGAAAAAGTATTCATTGGAGTTGCTGAGTTTTTTTTCCTCCAAATGATTCAGAGTGAAAATGTATTCTACTTTTCTTTCTTCCCTCACATACAAACTGGTTCTTAGCCCCTTAATGTGAAGATAACGTTGTTAGCATGGAGTTGCTCCCAAGCTGTTAGCACGGTAAACCAAAACAGTTTATATAGCATTTAGAGCAAATTTTCCTTTTGCTTTAAAGTTCATACGAAGTTTAGGATGATCTCACGTATCAAAAGATTAACTTCTAAAAATCTAGGAGGAAAATTTAAGTGTGTTTTTTAACTTATCTAAATGTCATATTTGATTTAGATGCTGATACTAGTGAAGATTCTTCTCCCCCGCTCCCAGAAAGAACACCAGAATCATTTGTATTAGCAAGTGAACAGAGTGAGTCTTCAATGTTTTGTGATAATTAGGGATAAAATGTGAAATGCATTTCAGTATTGTATTTGAATGCCCCTGCTTTTTGGTTAATCTTAGTGTTGGAGCAAACTGTAAAATGGAATGACATCTAGCATGTGTAATGGCTTATTTTGAGATTTAACTTTCACAAGCCCTTGAACACAGTCAAACTATTTCTCATTTTCTGACTAAACATGCTGTTATATGATATTTAAGTATATTGGAGACTTCAATATTGATTTTAGTGGAGCTGGTTTTCAATCTGAAGGGTATGGAAATGAGCTACAGTGGGGAAATGCAATAAAGTTAGGGGATTCCCCAGCTATTTTAGGTAGTTTCCTACTGCTCCCAGGTAGGGAATGGCAAAACACAGTGCTTATCTGATTCTCCTTTCCTGGGCAAAGGAAAGATAATGACATTTCATGCTGCACTGCATCTAGTGAACAAGCCCAGTTTATTTAAGTTTAACATAGTTTACTCTTTGCCTGTATCAAAAGGTTAACCGAAAGAAAAAACTGACACTTACAAATGGTGTGCTTATATCTTCATATTTCATTCATCAAGCCAGTAATGGTAGAATACAAAAAAATGACATGAAGTGATAAATTAGGTTGATGTTTGGTATCTTGCAAAAAACCTAGTGTGGTGTAGTTATTTATTAAGGCTTTTGTTTAGTGTCACTTTGTGAAACTTCCAAAATTTTTGGCCGAAGTAGTTAGTATAGATATTTTCAGCATAAAAACATTGAAGTTTTGCAAATATGTTCCTTGAGCATCATAAGCATAGGTAGTTCGGAGTTAAAGGGGTCCTTTCTTCGATATTATTGACTTGCTTCTTTTCTGTGAGACCACAAGACACAAAGTTTTTTTTCTTTAAAAAAAAAAAGAAAAAAAAAATCTCTTTGGGACTGGAATTACTAAAACCACTTCAATTTTGATTGTGTTTTTGCATGATGTCAGTAAAGGACAGGTATGGCTGTCCTGACTTGTGTGTTTTCTTTACTTAGTATGTCTTTTTCAGATCTACTATTATGGCACAGCTGGTATAACAAAATTTTAAAAACATTATTGAAAAAGAAGCTAATTCTCCTATTGGTTAGGAACACCCAAATGAAGGAATTGAACATCCACAATGCAAACACTTCAGTCTTGTGTTTTGAATTATGTTGTGGAGTCTTCCCTTATCTTGAAAGCTCTTCGTGTGAAAAGAGATTCACACTTGTAAAAAAGCATTTAATTTAAAAAAAGTTGCGTTATAGCACATTTCTAATGTTGTGTTCTAATGCTGCATCATGGAGAGAACTCAAGTAAGTTGAGTTTGATTTAATTTTTCCTAGGCATGCCCTTGCTGAAGCCAGTTATGATTGCACAGTCTGAATGGAGCATATTGCGTGACCAACATCTCCCTGAACAAACAGTCTCTGCAGTAAGTATAGGAGACAGTCTGTACTAATCAGTCATTTCTAATTTGGTTGGGAGCTACAACAAAAAGCAAAATACATACTTGTGAAAAGTTACAGCTGTTGATTACCTACAACGAGCCAGTTTTTCCTCTGCCTGAGCTGCTGAACTGATGCATTAAGAGCATGTTTTCTTTCCAAGAAAACTATCTGGTTTTCTAAGTTCAGCAAAACTTTTAAAAGTGAGCCTTAATATACCTTAAATTATGGCTTTAAGAGTATAAATATGCTGTTTTTATGGAGATTGCTGTCTGCCCTTAATCGATCATAGGCTAATTCAAGCTGGAGGAGAATTGCAGTCTCTAGTCTAACCTGCTGCATGAAACAGGGACTCATACCAGGCTCAGGGCTTTATCTAGTTGGGTCTTGAAAACCTCCAGAGATGGAGACTTCATATCCTCTGTGGGCAACCTGTTTCACTGCCTGATAAAATTTTTCCTTATATCCATATTTATTTTAAACCTTTTTCTGCCCATCAGATTTCACTTTTCACATCAGTCTACTAGTTGCTTGAAGTCATCCAGCGTAAACAGCTGGCAAAATTTCAAAAGCATATAAATCCTCTTTACATTCATGTCTTTTTTTTCATGCACCCCCAATACACTTTAGAGCCACCTTTACACACCACTTAAAAATTTGACAAAAAAGATAGATGTGAATTTTCAGGGACTGTAAATTTAGTATGGGAACTAAACTACCGAATTTTGCAAATAATTTGTGATGTGACAATTTTAACTTTTTATTAAATATTAAGTAAGGTTCTGATAGTAAATTCATTATTAACTACTGTAGCATTTTTTGTCAGTGTTACAGCAAGTCAGAAATGTAGGAGCAAGTAGGTATTTCCACGGATGTTGTATATTTTTTTGAAGATGTTTTCATCATCTTAAATTTCTGGTGTTCTTTTAGTATTTTGGAAGCATTTTTATAGAACTATTTTAAATATTTCTCATTAACAGGGTTTAACAGCAACTTCACCTGTACTACCTGGTAAGTGATGGAAAAGATTTATTATTTTTTTTAAATACTAAAAGGAGTGTTTTTTCCACTTGTTAATCTGTCCAGTAACCCCATAAGAGTGGAAAGCTCAAGTAACCTAACTGATAGGTTTGAACTGATAAACTGTTTTGGGAGTATTTTTATTAGAAGATTAGAAACTACCAGGGAGAAATTTTTCTCCTGGAAATTCACAAATATTCATGATGTAACCTTGAAATAAATGTATACATATGATTACTTCAAAAGCTACTTCCAACCCACAATGCTTTAATTTCATTGGTAAATCTCTAAAAATTACAGTAGTCTTGCAACAAGTCCACCTCTTACTTCAAAATACCTTTTTCCTACTGAACAAAAATTTGTTTGAACTTGGCTTTTGCTCTGAAGATATCTAAATATATTGTCAAAACACCGGCATTTCTGAAAAGGCCTTATGTTTTTAAGGCTTCTAAGGTTTTCTGAGGAAGCAAGTTACAATTTAAAAATTATTATTAAACTTTGGGTATGCTAAAATAATGAAGACCAAAAATACTGAATTTAAATGCATATTATAATAATTATTTTTTCAGCTTAATTAGAACCTTTCCATGTTATCGCAACAGAAATTGTAGAAGTTGGTGAATTAATTTCTTTAATTTCATAAAGACAGGAGTAAACCTGAAATAAGTTCAGCAGTGATGTGTGTATATACATGTATATGTATGTTGCATATTTACCAGTGTCTTTAATTTTTGATCTTCTGAAAAGGCTTCAGTAAGAAGTGTAGGTCAGCTGATGTTTAACTTCGCAGCAACCTGCTTCAGCTGTAAGCTTGTGTCTGCCATGTATCTTCTGCGTATGCTTGAATGGGCTTGTACAGTCCATTTGGAGCTGCATGTTAAACACCTGGTAGATTTCTTAAAATAAATCAGTTTTCAGAAACATTACTTGCTATTAGGGCGATTATATAAGTAATGCAACACATAGTTACTTATGTCTTCTTAAGCACCTTTGGTTTAGAAAGAACGTGAACAGATGCATTTATTTTGATATATTAAATATATCAAATTTTTGTACTGTGAGCTCTTGCTATAAATAGGTGCTACATGGGAAATTTAAATATCCGTACAAACTTAAAAAAAAAATCATATTTGGTGAACAGGAGTGTGTCACTGTCATTGAACATCTGCTCCATAAAAAACATACTTCAAAATTGTTTAAGAAATGAGAAATTGGCTTTTAAATCTTTATTTTTGTAAAGAATATTTGATGCAAGTTGTGTTCTGGCCTGAGCTGTACTTAAAAATAGTGTTCACACAGTGCTGACCAAATGAACGTTACAGTAAGGGAGGTGTGTGTGTTTTCCAGATCGTCCTGAAAGAAACAACAAAACACCAACTGACGTTTTACCTCAGATTTCTTTTTCTGGTTCCACTGATATAAGAGGTCAAACTTCAGAATTTCCTGCAGAAGTAACAGATATTGGTAATTACAATTCATTCAAAACATAATCACTAGATAATGTAAACAGAAGATTCATTAACCGTACTAGTTTGGATAGCTGCTGCTACTGTCTCCCTCCACCTTGCTGAGGTGCAGAACCCAGACGAGTAAGCCTGCCTTGTCTCTTCAGCATCGCTGAAAGAGTTTTTCTGAGAATGAGCGATTCAGTCATTCTTCACTTTATCTTTTAGAGTGTATGAAATATGGAATTAGTCAAATGGGATATAATTTCTGTAGAGAACTGAAAACTTTCAGAAATAATACGCAAGAAAACTGCTTTGGTACACAATGAAGGTAAAAAAAAAAATCAATAAATGATAACAAAGGCTGTAATACTGTATTTACTGAGAAGTACTTTCCAAGTGAGGTTTAAATAGCGAACTATAATGAAATATAAATTCTTCCTGTTTGTATTTCCTATGGCCATAGTACCTTTAGAACTCTTAATACTACAAAGTCATTTTCTAGCCCTGAGAATAAACCTCTTCCCTAAGAGCTGGAGCATGTCTTACAGTGATCTTCTGACGGCTGCCAACATTTGTGAGACTGCGTTGTCTGAGCGGACAGAAGTATTAAATACATTTCTTTCCTTAGGTTTTGGTAACCGGTGTGGGAAGCCCAGAGGACCAAGAGAGCCACCTTCAGAATGGACATGATCCAAGAACCAATGGACATACTATCAATAAATTATACTGGAAAACTTAAGTGCCACTGAGAACTAGAAAAATAGTATTCCACTTTTTGGGGGGACGACTAACAGAGAGCAGTGTAGATCTAACTACCAAATGGTACACTCTTACAGTACATCCCACGCAAAACCTTCAACATTGTTCACAACAGTGGATTCCAGTATTACAACTTAACTTTTTGCTGGGGCCATCTACCTGCCTTATTACACTTAGGAGAAAGTATTACATATGATTTATTTTGTAACTTCAAGTATTATTGCCTTAATGTCTTTTAACCCTGTTACACGCTGCTTGTAGACATATGTTAATATAGTAATACTTTTGACAGATTGTGTTTATGGACTACTTTTTGCTAATGTTTGATTACCATGTATGCATTATTTTGTATATGTACAGGGCAAGTAAGTATATAATTTGATAAAGTTGCAATCATAAAATATTAACAGAAGATGTAAGAAATCTCTGCATGATCTAAATTTTTGTGTACCTTATTTGTAAATTATTTGCCCTGAAGTTTTAGAAAATAGTTTCTGGGGTTTTTTACAAAAATTGCTGGACACACACAGCCAGAATTGCAGGTTAGCAGAGATAAAGATTGTAATACATTTTGTAAATTGTAAGCAAAAGGTTATTTTTATATTATATACTGTTTAATTGTCAGACCTAATTTGTTCTGGTTTTCATCTAGTCATGGAGATTCAGTAAGTGCCTTGGAACAGTATTGAATTCTCTTAGCCTGTGTATGTTACTTCAGTGTTTTGAGTTCATCTGGAATTAGATTATCAAAAATATTTGTATGTTTCTAGTATATTTGACCTGCCAGTAAAAGAGAAACCATTCTACGTAATCAACACTTCTTAGTTTTCATTTTAATGTTTCATCAGTTGCAATCTTTAGAAAAATCATCTCTATCAACTTTCTGTATAATAGGATTTTACAGTTTTAATATGGCGTGTTTCTAATTTGGGAAAACCAGAACACACTGGTAAAAGGACTGTTTAAATACCACTGTCTTTTCTCTTACAAATGGTAAATACAATTTTTGTTGTTCAGCGACTGTGTATGTAAGAAAGCAACTTATATGAAGGTTCACATAGAGCCCTTGCAGCTACACTGTATCTTGACAATATATTATGTCAAGAGTTAATCCTTATAAGGATTCCTTACTTAAACTTTTCTGTAATACAATCTTTAAATTAAAGAAAGTCAAAATCTCACTATGGGTGTTTTTACTCTTAGGAGAAAAACTGTATTCAGAAGCAAACTAAAATAGAGTGAAGGATGGCAGTCTGGCTTAGCTTATAAATCTTGTACTTGAACAAAATAATGACCCTCAGGACCTTATTTTTCGTAACTACTTTCAAAAGCTAGCAATAATGCCAGAGAAGTGAAGAAGAATGTTTAGAGGAAAAATGTTTATTTTAGGTAATGAAACTATCTATTAATCTGAACTTTAGCCATGGAAACATGAGGTCTAATTTACTACTTGTACCTTTAGGGCCTCTCTGCTAAAAGAGAGCTAATGCCCAGGTAGCAGCCCTATTATAACTTCCAAAGGGTACATAACCTGCAGTGACTGCCTTTGTGGATTAATCACCGTGCATTTGGTACACATGACAGACTGCCTGGCTGGGGAGCTCCATCAAAGAACTGTATGCACTATACTTAACTTCCCATGGATATAGTTCTGCAATTATTCATTTAAAAATAAATAATTCGATGATATATGCCATTTCGGATAACCTATATCAACTAGATTCCTGCTTTGTAAACAGTTCAGACAGCTGGAATATCTTGCAGTTGGCAGAATAAAGTTGGCCTGAACTTTGTTCCCCTTCCCCTGCACTGAAGATGATTAGCTTAGACTTTCACTCTTGCAGACCTCCTGCGGTTCTGTAATGCACGATGGGCTGTCATTACTGCTGGACAGTCCAAATCATTGTAACTTTTTGAAAAAATAGTTAAATAAGAAAATTTCCAAATACGTTTTGGGTGTACTTTTTAAGGATCATTTCCATATTTCTCTACCAAGAAAATATAGGACTCTGCAGATTATAGATTTTCCGCTTTCCACATTTGAATTTCACTTAGAGCAAAGGCTGACAAAAATCTATGTACTATATACAGGCCATCTGGTAATATTTAATTGAAGTACATCCAGGTTCATTTTTTTCCCTTAGATTTGCATGGATTTGGATAGTATGCCAGACTGAGTTCGTCACAGAAAGTTCTCAGTCTTTCTTTGCTTTAGCAATATGAAACTGCAGTTGTCCTGTATGGATTTCTCTATCCTTTGACAGACCTGTGTTACAACTCACTGTTGCCTGCTTACATTCATCTGAGCTTTATATTTTCACTTATTGTATTTCAGGTAAACTAACAGTTTCAAGTGCAAGGCAAAACCTGCCCAACGTCATTACTTTGTGTATCCACGCTTGTGGGTGGTACAGAGATAAGTGCAGGGTTGGGTGCTGTATGCTGGATAGTTTCATGTCATAACTTTTAAATGTTATCCAGTCTAACAGCATCTTCAAAAAAATGAGACCTTTCTTTGCTATGGTTTATTTGAAATTGAATTTAAAGGGGTTTAGAATATTACACTAGTTTGCAAATTATCACTGAATACAGATCTGGACCAAGTCATTTTATATATATATATATATATAAAAAAAAAATCAATCATGGAATAGTCTTTCCTTTTGTTTAGCTCCAATCTTCCACGTTATATTTTCTGAAAGCAGTCTTCAACTTCAGTCTCTAAAGTGCAGCTTTTATCAGGCATACAATTGACTTGATCACTATAGCAAAGAACCAGTAACACTACTCAACTCAGCTATTCTTATTAATAACCACTGCATTGGCTTGTCTGTTCCTTCAGTATTTTTCTAATGTTCCATTTATTAAATTGTCTAAATGTATTAATATTTAACAAATCATGCAGTAAATTATCACATCAAGAGAAGAATGAGTTCTTCATGTTTTAGAAGTGTAAATACTCGAGTCTTGGGAAGAAAGCTGACCTCTACTAATGTCATTGCTCCTCTCTATTATGCAGCATATTTTAGGTTTTGTATTGATTTGGCAGGTAGCTTTCTACTTTTTAGTGATTAAAGCATTACTTTAGCATTTTTATTTCTTATTTATATGTATAGGAAAGCCGGCTGCATTTACATGTCATTTTCCTTGAAGAAGTTTCTAACTTGGGAACTGTGCAGAACAATGAAAAATCTCAAAGAATTACCTCTGGGTTTTTGTATATTGAAATCTTGGGTTGGGTTTCTTTGGAGGCAAAGTTCTAAAAGAATGAATGCAGGTCAAGTGCGACACAGTGACTGGGCCATGTGGTAACCCCATGCTGCTGGAGTAGTTGCTTTTAGCTGTAGATCATACTGTCTTTAAACAGAGTTTTCTGGCAATTGAACACTTAAATATTTGCGTTTGAGGATTAAACTGTGTGTTCCAGGTTGTAATTCCCACTGTGCCACATAGCACTTGGTATGAAGTGGTGACTTATGCTTTAATATATAGTAAGTACAAATTCCATGTTTCTAATGGAGTAACGTTACCGCTGCTGGTTTATTTCAAGGTCACTTAACACAATAATGTATCTCATCTATTTCATTGTGCTTTTCATATACTTGATAATACTGTACTGTTGGTGACAAGTGGCTCCTCCTGTGTGTTACCTGGTGGATGTGGAAGGAGAGTTGTACAGCAATTAAAGCCACTTTCATCAAAGTTGAGCAGAGGCTTTGGGTTGCAGAGGAAGAGCTGGGCACAGACGGTATCTTAGAGCATCTGCTCTTTGGTATAGCTGAGGATCGAGAAGATGGTTATAAGGAAGATGGTTGAGAGGATGGTTTTAAGACAGAGTTGAGATGAGGGAAGCTCTGTGTAGCCTGGACACTTCTGGGACTCTTTGGCCCAGTGCCAGGCAGACCACCCACAATCCATCTGTAGCCATTCATAACTTAATCAACTCCTGATTAATGTATCTGCTTAATGTAAGATGGTTAAGAGGTTCTGATGATAATAGGTCAGAACAATTATGATTGTATTGTTGAAGCAAGGGAATAACCTGGTAAAAAGTGAAGATCATGAGTGGCATCCAGGAAAAAATCAATGTAAAAGTTGCTTTTTCATTTTTATTATTTGCAGTCTGAAAATATTCTTTCCACTGCTAGATCACAGAAGAAATGATGAGCTAAGCCTTAGACATCTGGCTGGAAGGAGAAGGGAATGGATTGTCAGTGTTAAGCAGGTGATAAGCCTTGGACCACACAGAGCACACTGCAAATGAGACGGTGTTTCTCCCAGCCTGACTTGGCAGTTCAGCTGGGTTAAGAAGAGCTTGCAAACACTGGCAAGGATATCCTAAGGTATAGTGACGCAGACATGAAGGCGCTTTTGTTATTTTTTTCTGTGCTGATTTGTACCTACAGCGGGGGAATAAAAGAATAAAGAACTCTGAAAATGTAAACTGTGTTTAGTAACTGACTTGCTGGCTTTCAGAGCACTGGAGTGAAAGGGCTTACGTGTTGCAAAGGCAGCGGGAGCAGCAGTAAGAGTGGAAAAGGCAGAAGAGCATCTCTGAGATCTAGTCAGAGTGGGTGGATGATGCTTCTGAGTGGGAAAGACAGAAATCCAGGACCGCTGCCTGTGAGGTGTCTTCAGGAGGGAACACAAGGGGTACTAAAGATCAGTTTTAGCCTTAAAACAAAAAATAGTTTGAACAAGTCACAGTAAGTAGTTATGAATACAGACTGGCTTTATAATACAGCAAGTTACTTGAAATTGATGAACTCAAATTTTAACACAGAATATTTCCATGGTGAATATTACCCAGAGGCAAACCAGTGTCTTTTAGGCAATAATAAATGCACAGCTATAACTGGATTTTGTTGCAGTCAGACTGTATTTGTCTGACTAGTTGAGTAACCATGTATTTATGTTGATATATTTAACTGAAAGTATTTTCTTTCTCCTCTCCCAAATAGGAATATTTGCAGGTCAATAGACTGAGTAACCATCATACCTCTTAAGTATACAGTGCTTGACGGAATACTAACCTGATTACTTACCCTGTTAACAGGAGCTTATGAAGCAAAGTAGCCCTGTTATCTTGTCCCAGAGGTCAGTAATGTGGACAGTCAGAGATTCCGTTTGTGCCACTGCTGTCTGTCTGCGCACACGACTCCACCAGGAGCTGCCCCTGCCCTGGCGCTGGTTCTTCCACAGATGCTCCCAGCTCTCTTCCTCCCACCTTCTCTCTTGACTCACCATTTTGTTCTAATTCACTGGTTTTCCAACTACTGTGAGAGCAGTACCTCTTTTCTAATATTTGTCTTGATTTTAGTTGTTTGTATTTTGCAGTGCCAAATTTTATTTTGACTAAATCTTGGCATCTGCATTTGTGTGTTCTCTTCCTTTTAGCCACCTCATTGCTTATGACTAAATGTTCTTGGTACTGCATCTTGGTGGCCAGGTTAGTAACTCTCACTTAGGCAGATGTAATGTAATACCTGATGTGATGGGTGAGAATGGACCAAATTCAAAAGTGCAAATGCTTTCTTCTACTCAAATCTTACTTTGCAGACTTTGCCATAAGCAAACAATCCCACGTGGGATCCTTCCTTCCACTGGCCTCATAGGCTAGATCACTAGGTTATAATTGGTATGGGAACCTGACTCAGACTTTTAGGGGTTTGACATTTAGGTCATGGTGAGAATATAGTGTATTTTGTGCATAATATAACATCAAGTCAACAGAGAAATACTATGAAACAAGTTAAATAGAAAATTGATGCTCTGTATCCTAATAGCATTTATTTTTTCCAACCATTATTTCTCACTCATGCAGCTCTAAACTGGAGAGAGCGGAGATAGCCTACTCCTAAACAAAGTTTAAGTACAAAGTGTAAATACCTGAAATGATCATGGAGTGACTTCTTTTTTTCTTTTCTTCATGTTTTTCCAGGGTATCAAGTTAACCTAAAAATGAATTTCTTTAGCCTTGCAGGAGCTTATGGGCTGAGAAGTTGCATATGAATCCTAGGTAGGAAGGCAGCTGATGGAAAGCTGCATACTTTCCCAAAGCAACTGTTTTTGGTTTGAACACGCTTCTCTTTTGGCTGGGATCTAAATGTGGGTTGATTTAACTTTGGTTAGGTGATAGTCTGCTGTTTCTCATCTCCCGTATGACATCAAGTACATCTGGCAAAACAATTTTTCTTATTTAGCTGTACTAAAGAGCAGCTTCTCTGCCCTTACTAGTGAATCAGTAATGCAGTCGTGGGCAGGAAGGTCAAGTGTGAGCAGCGGAGTACAGTGGAGGACTGTTGGATGTTTAGAAACCAGCAGTCTTGCAGTAGGGGAGAGAACTGTATTTAAATAAATTTACTTTAGAGATGACAAGAGAATTATTTGGCATATGGGTGAGGAATACACCTTCAGTCCAAACTTGGCACTTCTGAACTGAGAGCGTGACTCTTCCTCCCAGGGAGGGCACCTTGCCTTGGCTGGCAGAGGGCTTCTGGGCCCATTGCTTCAAGCAAAACAGCTTTTTGGCTGCTGCGTTGGTGGCCAGGCTTGCTTTAAATGTCCTTAAACCCCTGCACAAGTCAGCTATTAATTTCCTCAGGCTGAGGTAGCTTTTGTGCTAATCACTCCTTGGTGCATCTTCTCTCTAAAAATATTTGGCCCTCAGTTGCATAGCTATTGTTTATACTTGCCCTTCTCATAGAGGACCTAGAAAGTGTACAAGGTGCTTGCAGATGGTGTTGATTACACCTTGGGTTATGGGACTGCACTAAAGCCTCTATCAAGCTTCTAACCAGGATCCATTGTACTAGAGGCTGTACAAAGCAAAAAGGACATGGGTTCCCCCCCACCCCGAGTCACGGACAGGAGTGCAAGGAACCTGTTATAGCGCTCTGTGATAGGAAATAAAAATGACACATGCACTCTAAACAAGATTATGTTGAATCTCAGTCAAGGAAAATTCTTAAAGGAGGAATATAAACAGTGAAATCGTTTTCGAAGGATTGAAGCAAACTTGCAAGCTCAAGGGGCAGCATGGAAGAAATTACAAGGTTGGCCTTAAAACGTGGAGAGGACGATGAAGGCTGGCGTGACAGGTCAGTCATGCAAAAGTTGATCTCAGAACAGCATGAAGGGCAAAAGTAAGGGTGTGGAGAACACTGAAGCTGAAAACAAGTAGTTGTGTTAAGTGTGATGGAAAACAGCAGAGCAAGTAAGATGAAGATAAATGATGCACTTAGCAAAAGTCTGGAGGGCAGCTGTTTTCTCATGGGTATAAGCAAGACATTCCATTTGTGAAGGTGAAATGAGATGTGAGATGGACAAGAACTCTGGAAGATAAGATCTTACAAAAAAAAAGATCTGACTAGCCTAAATCAGAGCACCTGGAGAGAAGTCCAGGTGGAAGGGAATAGGCATCAGTGGTGGTTGGGATGGTGGCAGCAAGCACAATGATGAGAAGTGGGTGGAAGAAGGAAAACAGAGGAGAAAAGGACTGATTAAGCCAAAAGGAGCTTCAGCTGATGGCTAGATGTCTATAAAAAGAGAGAAAATAAATTGTGTAACACCTTTGTGCAGGAGGAGACAAATCTGGATTATAAAAGCACACCTCTGTGATATTAGGGTTTGTTAGGGACTACTGAGAGTGCCCGTGCTGCTAGAAGGCTTGGGGGAGGAGTCTCCTGAAGTACACTGAAAGGGTTAAAAAGATGGGAAAGAAGTCAGAAAAAGCATGAGCCATGGGAAGAATAATTTTCAGGACAGTGTGAGGAGGAAAAGGATCCTGCATTTGATGGGTCTGAAATCAAAAAGCCTTTGGAAATTGGTTTGAGAGAGAAGCCAGATTGGACATAGTCCAAAAAGAAATTTCAGGAGATGCACGGAAGAAGTGAGCATGGAGGTGAAAATGAAAACATGCTAAATGTTTTGGGAGGCAAAAAGGTCAAGCGTTACATTCACCCACGTGTACACACCCACACAGACACTAAAGAGTGCACTGTGAGCAAAAAGAAAAGTTTTAAGGGGAAGAGCAAAAGACAACAGCAAGATGGAGATCAAGGTTAGGACAGAATTGAGGGCAAGCAGAAAAACTTGAGGAGAAAAGACAAAAAATGCATGCATGTAATGGTGGAAAGGTGAGATGTGAAAGAGGTGAATCACTAGGAGAAAATGGTGCAGTTAGAGGTTCCCTGCAGTTAAGGAAGGGCAGAAGCAGAGGAGAAGTTGAGCAGCTGAATCAGAGGTATTTCAGCTTCTACATGTCATTATTGTGTCTGTGTAAAGCTCACTTTCACATTATCCCTTAAAGCTGTGCATGTGAAGGTTTAAGACACTTATTGAACAGTTTACTTGCCTTTCTTTGAGGATGAACTATGTGGCGTATGTATAGACCTGCAGTGAAAATCTCTCAAACCAAGATAAAGAAAAATCCTCTAGCTCAAACCTGCTTCACCCCCAACTCCCAGCTGAACTACAAAACACAACTGATTTTGTCCTCTGAGCCTTGTCTGGAGTGTTGCCATTAAGACAGGTGTATGGAAGCTCTGGCTCACACTTTCTCAAATGTTTATCATAATCTTTGCTGTCAACAACATGCAATGTGCACTTTTGTATACATATTCATTGCAGCCATTAGCTCTCTTGATGCATACAGAACTGGAGAACAACATTAACCTAGGTGGCTCGGACTGAAGTGAAGGGTAATGTGAATCAGAGTGGATCAACATGACATGACATTGATGTATACAGGCTCAAAGACAAGATTTACTATCTGAGGGCTTTTTGTAGCAACATAAATGCAAACCACTTTAAAATTATCTAAACTGATAAAGCGTAAGCTGAAACTTTCTAATAAGCTGTATAGAAGTAAATTCCCTACATCATAGGGTTCTCTGAGGAAAGCTATGCCCTTATTTCCAGCCTGTACCTACGAAGTCAGGTGTTAAGCATCGTCAGGGTTCCACTTTGTTAGCAGAGTTGTAATTCAGTCTGGAAGTCTTAAAAGCTGCACTTGACATTGAATGTGAGATCAGTACGTATCTATACATACTGTGAAATCACTAGTGCTCCTGATGCAACTGCAGCTGCGTTTTAATATGCTGCTTCTGCCATGTCCTTTGTGCCAAACTGGCAAAAGTAGCCTTACTCAGCTGCAGGTTCTAGGGTATGCCATTTCTTTTGATTCGGAGCCTTTTCTTGCTTTATGAGTGTATCTACCTCAAAGCATGAAAAGCAGCGCTAAAGAGGCCATGCTCAAACCCTACTACTAAGGGTTTTATTGTTGCTGTTGCTGCCATAGGTGTGACTTGGTAGTGGAAGCTCAAGTACAGTTGGATGATATGAATGTATGCGAATGTGCAGGGGGTGCAGGCTGAGTCCTGCTAGCCAGCCAGGTCAGTACAGCTTTAGGCACTGTGCAGTCCCAGCTGCCTTCCTACTCAACTGGGATTTGCCTGCAGCATTGGGGAGCTCCTAACTATAAAGCTCTTGCCGGCAGCATAACCCCGGCACATTGCAGCCAGAGAGAGAAAACCAAGTAAGAGAGGGCTGGACTAGAGAGAGACTAGAAATGAAAATCAGCTTCAAAAGGGGTGTTTGAGGAGGAACAAGGAGTTAAGGACTTCGGACAATGCAGGTTTCATGTAACTGAGCAAATATGCAAGCATATACAATTGCATGCAGCTACCACTTTGAGAGTTTTCTCAATGCTTGAGGGAGAAGCAACATCTCAGCAGTCTAAACAAGTTGCAATTACTGCAGACCTTCACTAAAGCAGGGCCTTTCACACAATCTCAAAATGCTCTTCAAATGTTACATGAGGAGTTGAAACAGCTTCCACGGAAGGTTATGCTGTGTGGGCTAAAAAGCAGGGCTAAATGCGAAGAATGCATTAAACTAGGACACAGTGTGGCTGGGGCATGCCAGTGCAACGCACCGACTGGCCTCCTGGAATCCTCAGCATATTTTAAGCCTGTTAAGATAGAAAATCTGCAAAGTGGTTAGTAACAGTCTTAGTAACATCCGGTAATAGCCAGGCTCTCTCTGACATGACTTTCTCTGACCATTTCAATGCATGCACTTAATCAAAACACGGGTGTGTTAAGTGTTGGGCCATCAACTAGAGCTAGAAAATACTGTTTTCTCTGCTGCAATACCACGGTCTCCCCAATCACCCTCAAGACCTGTATCAAATGCTGAACTTCATCACCTCTAAGACCGTATGTGGCAAAAGCTTAGTATTCGCAGTGTTAAAACAGTGAGTAAATAAAAACTTGTTTGCCTGTGTGCTCAAATCTCACAGTCTGAACTTCTGAGGTAAACGGTCTTTCCTTGAAGAGACTTAGCTGAAAACACTTTCTGATTTGATCTATTAAGTCGTTGCTGTAACAGTTGATTTCTTTAACCACTTGACTCTTGCCTCTGAAAATATAGTGTATCTGTATGAAGAACTTACTGTGGTGAAGCCAAGGCAAGAAATTAGTTTTGCATTTTGGCTTAAATCCTGCAAACAGTTATGTGAGTAACTTATGCATGTAAACAGCTGTAGTGAGCTCAATGAGGCTATTCATCCGCAGAGTTAAGCATGCGTGTAAATGTTTGCAGTTCTGGGGCTCTCATAAGGAGGGTGGTTAGCTCCGTCTTCGGCAGCACAACTGAGCTCCATGAATTTCAGCTAATGAAGTGGAAGTCGTCTTTCACGTCCACAGTTCCCGCTTTGATCCACAGAGTTACAGTCCTTAGTGTAAAAGATCACAGGCATGTAAGAAAATTGATCTTTTGGGTAGGTACGGCCAAAATCCCATGGAGAGCTTGACTGTCAAGTCAAATGAAGAGCTGAACTTGGTTCAAAGAGGATCCCATTGTTAAAACATGGAGTATCAAAGAATATGCTGAGCTTTTCTGCTTGCCGACTCTGCTTGCTCTTCACCAGATGATGTCTGGTGTGTGGTTCCATCCCAGTATATACTCCACCTGCTACATACATCTCTGGCCTAATGTCAAAAGGCCAAAGAAAAATCAGGTTTATGAATCTGAGAATTTTTAAATCTTTTGCTACATTTGTTTAAATTTTTATTAGCGCTCTTGCTGTTTTCACTTTTTTTAAGTGGTGTATTCGTTGTTCAGGTAAGCCTAGAGAAGTTGGCAGGAAGACACAAATCTTACGAGGAAACAGGCAAGCTCTCTGGTCTCCGCTGGCTGTAGCTGCTGTCCTTTTACTTGCTGCATCTTGAAAATAGTTTCATCATTCACTGCATATGCTTTATGGTGAATATTTAACATTGTAATATCATGTACACATTTTATCAGCACTGCTCAGTACACTCCTTTTTTTAGGATTTCACTCTTACATGCACTGAACACAATTATTTTGCTGTAACTGAAGGAAGATTGGATCTGGTACAGTCTAATTCCACACGTTACTCCGATATATAAACACAGTTGAACCCATCAGTGAAAGGTTGGCAATTTTGTTTAAAAATAGTAATGTAGCTTCTGATCTGTATTTCATTAGATACAATTAAAAACTAAAACAGCCATCACTGAGAACTCCAGTAAGGAATCTAGGCTTACATTTCCCATTGATGTGAACAGTCCATACCATCAGGTTTTTTTGAAAAAGCACTTGTACGTTGGTTTTTATAAAAGTTAATTAAAAAATGACTCATAACTCAGGTCACGGGATCTGTGGGGAGTAATTTGTGAGCACTTCAAAAGTGAAGCAAGTTGCCTGGACAGAGAACCTGATCCAAAACACGTTCATAAAATATCATGGTCTCTGCTTGGTGTGTGGTAAGAAGCAAGTGTGGCAGAGTCGGGAAGAACGAGGAGCGTGTAGCTCAGGAGGAGAGAGGTGGGAAGAGCTGAACTGTAGCAAGCACAAGGAGGAAACTGTCTTTGCCTGTGGGTAATAAAAGGCCAAAGTGAACTTGTTAAGCAGGTTCGCAGTTTTGTAAGATCCTCAGAAGGGCAGAAGAGGTGTGGTTGAATAACAGGAATGCAGCACAAGGAAGACGCTTCTATTAAACAAATTGGTGGGGTTTGAGTTTCTACAAAATGTGCATTGTGTACCAGCATTTTTGGTTTTGCCTGATCAGGCCCTGGGATCAATTACTCCCCAGGGTGGGAGAAAAATTGGTGGTGGGACCTAATAAGGATAAACTGATCCTTGAAATGTCCTGGGGTGGGTGGGAGAGGTGGAGAAAGAAAAATGACAAATTTAGAAGGCAATCTGTTGTCACGTGTAGATTTTGAGACCTCAAAGTGACACCTGAACAGTGGCATTTTATGATACAATTGCCATGTAATGAATACATATTTATCTAAATGTTTGCTGATATGTAATCCACTGATAAGAAGGAAGCAATACAAGTAATTATTTTGATAATGTAAATCAGCCTTTATTACACTTTACAATTAGTGGGACAACTAATAGTTCCGAAAAGTGTTGCTGAGCAGCTCTTTCCCCTTCTGTGTCCTCAAACAGCAAATCAATACAAGTTTAGTGATGCTGGAAAGAACACTCCAATGGATTTATTTTTTTTTTTAAATCCACCCTTTTTGGAAATAAATTTTCAGACTCTACAAAAATATTTCTACAGATAATTTAGTCCTTTACAGTTTGGCTACTGCGTGGTGGTCAAAGTTGTCCTGAATTTCTCTCTCTGTCCTTTCTGCCTTTCACATTTTTCTGTTTAGAAAAATGGAACTCCACTCAGGCAGCTCTTCCACAACAGGGAGGGTGGTCTCGGACTCTTTGAGTCATAAGACAGGGGGGTTCTATTCTTGTAATTAAGCAAATTAAAGAAGCCAGGCCTCTTCTGGACCTCAGGCACCTGCCAGCCTTCTCTGGGTGATGAAGTCAGAATGGCTACACGAGCCAAAAAGGTCTCTGTTACAGATCTTCCAGATTAGTCTACAAGATCCAGCTCAACCCTGCCCCCAGGAAGGGTTCGGCTTCTAGAGAGGCAGCTCTTCCCTTGGGCCTGTCCGCCACCCCAAGATCATGTGGGAAGTATTTTGGAAGGGACCAGCATTTGTCACTAAGCTGAATGCTTTGATTTGGCAATTCAGGGCTCCTCTTCTCACCATTTCAGGAGCATGTGATGTGCTCTAGGGACTTCCTCATAACTCATAAAATGTATAGGTGCTCTTACAGATGGTGTCATGTGCCTATCTAAATTTATATTTAAAACAATGAAACAAATCCTCGCTTTGCTAGAGACCAAAATATACATAATGGTAAGATCCAGAGAGAGGACACCATGGTACGTGACTTCTTGTAAACTCACTGCACACTTCAGTTACACGACTCAGAAGGCTGGCTGGAGTCAATTTTTATCTCAATGGTATATATGTAGATGTATGAAGCAAGCACTTTTCACTGTCTCTTCTTTCAGCGATTAAGATCCATTTTGCGTGAAGGATTTTTCCATTTGTTTCTCCTTCTCCCTCCCCTCCTCTTCTTCCCTCCCCGTTACCTCCAAGTGTCGGAAGCGACCACCATGAGGGAGCTCACTTGGAGCAGCCTCTGGGCCTCAGTCTGTGGTGAGATGACAAATCCTTTCTGCACGTTTACTGGAAT
The DNA here is from genome assembly GCF_000699105.1 of Pygoscelis adeliae. Lineage (NCBI taxonomy): Eukaryota > Metazoa > Chordata > Aves > Sphenisciformes > Spheniscidae > Pygoscelis > Pygoscelis adeliae. The sequence continues at coordinate 2,633,224 of NW_008825150.1, forward strand.
TTGGGGCTATCCATCACGTAGGCTTAGCAATACTCCCTCTAAGCCGGGGCAAGACTGTACAAGTAACAATGTACGGTACAACTGCGATTTTACATAAACAGGCTGGGAGGAGCCAGGTTATCGCCCATGTTCAAGACAGTGATCCAAGTGATAGTGGTGTGTTAGATTTACATCAACATTATTCATTCCATCACAAGTGGATCCCAAAGTCCTTAACTGCCATCCAGTGCCTATATTTAAACATTTTTTTGGGTGACCTCATTTAATGTAAATATGTTCTAATGAGAAGTAAGTACAGTATCTTCTGCTTAAACCTAGCCTGCGGTCTCTGTGAGGTGCTTTCCTAATTCCATGGTCTAGAAACTTCAGGTACAATTATCTTCCAGTTACGTTGATACATCTGAGAAAATCCAAGGACATTATGGCAAACGTGTTTTTACTTGCAGCAGTTTGTCTTGAATTAACTGTTTCCCAGAATCACCGAGGCCACTGATCTGAAGAGCTGCTGCCTCTAATGTGGAATAAAATTTGTGAATAGACAGAAAGCTCTTTACTGTGGATTTTTCCATGTAGATGTTGTTTATATGAGTGAGAAGCTGAGGTGAGCTGTGAAAGATTAGCTGCTACTTATAAGTAGCTGTTTATTTTTTTATATATACACATGCACACACTTATAAACTGCTACTCTACAAATAAGTGCCAGTCTCTAAGACAGAAGACCTGAATTTCCTAGAACTAAACGTACTCCAAAGAACTGTCTCTGAAACAGCTTAGATTATAAGCGTCTCGGGATAGGGGAACAAAAACCATCAGGAAATCCATTTGGATTTCAGTTTTTAAAAGAAACTATACCAACCTATTGAGAAATACCTCACCACTTCCATTGCAAAAAGTGCCAGAAATTGAGGGAAGAAAGCAGTGCTTAAACCAATTGTTTCAGGGGGTTGCCTTCATTTCCTTCTAGATGCATGTGAGTTTGTCTGGCCAGCCACGTGTACTAGTTCCCTACCTGTATGCCCCTCGTAAAGGCAGAGTGACTCCCAGTGACAACGCACAGGTCCTCTGTGTTCCTCTGGTTGAGAAGGAAGTCCACGGTCTGTGAATCAGTCCTTCTCTTTTACCATTGACTTGAACTCTGGCAGCAATGTAAGGGGTATCCATAACTCATGGGAATTGCTTGTTAAGGAATAAGTATTCTTTTAGAGTTTAGTTTGGGAGAGTTTATGACTTTCCTTTCATAGAATCATAGGATGGTTTGGGTTGGAAGGGACCTCTAAAGGTCATCTAGTCCAACCCCCCTGCTGTGGGCAGGGACATCTTCAACTAGATCAGGTTGCTCAGAGCCCCGTCCAACCTGACCTGGAATGTTTCCAGGGATGGGGCATCCACCACCTCTCTGGGCAACCTGTGCCAGTGTCTCACCACCCTCACAGTAAAGAATTTCTTCTTAATATCTAATCTATATCTACCCTCTTTCAGTTTAAAACCATTACCCCTTGTCCTATCACTATACTCCCTGATAAAGAGCCCCTCCCCATCTTTCCTGTAGGCCCCCTTTAAGTACTGGAAGACTGCTATAAGGTCTCCCCCGAGCTTTCTCTTCTTTTCTTTAGGCTAAACAACCCCAACTCTCTCAGTCTGTCCTCACAGGGGAGGTGCTCCAGCCCCCTGATCAGCTTCGTGGCCCTCCTCTGGACCTGCTAAAGCAGGTCCGTGTCTTTCTGATGCTGGGGGCTCCAAACCGTAATGTTTTTTTTTTCCTTTGTATCGCCATTAGAGTTGACTAATTTGAAATGGTTATTTCTAAGTTTTTCCTTTCTGCAAGGCAGCATTCCCTGGCCTGGATGGTCGCTTTGGAGGTGTAGGCTATTTTAAAGCTTTCATAAGCAGCGAATCTGCCATTAATACACTTTTTTTTTCTGAAAGGATGTTAAGCAGAGTTTTGGTTGTGATGTCTGTTTAGACACAATTCTTGCGTTATTAGTTACTGTCTTTTCTCTAGGGAAAATACCCTCACACACTCCAGCCCTGGAGGACTCTTCTGAGCTGGAGAACATCTGGCTCCAAATCAACATCTTCTCTTGGTCCAGCTTGGGCTCCTATTGCATTTCTGTTTGTGTTGGGGATGGGGGAAGGAGGTTAGAAACTCTCTGAAACTGAAAAGTGATGGAAATGCTGGACTTGCAGGTGTTGCATACCTACCTGTGCATGGATACCATGTTCCAGCTCCAGAAGACAGTACAGTGAGTTTGCCGCTAGTTTCTTTGTCCTTGCTGCATTAGCCCTGTTAACATCAATGGGTTTTATTGCTTCTGATCCCACAGATTTGACACTGCCTTATTTGGTCCTCTAACAAACGTTATGTACAGCTCTAAATGTTACCTCAACAGTATTGATAGCTGCCAATTTTTTTCTCAACCTGTAGTTAGAGGGGACTTTGACAGTACTTCTATTAGAGTTTTAGCTTTTGTTTCCAAAGCCGTAGCATCGCGGACTAGGGATTACAGATAATCACCACGGGATTCCTCCCCTGGATTGCATGGATTGAATCAATTTTGGATTTAACTTGGATGAAGATAGGTGTCTCAGGATATTAATACTCTGGTAGCTCGCTCTGTGGCCTTCAGGTTACAATTGTGAAACTTGCCTTATTGCAATCATCTCCCTCAGTGCTACCTGTCCTAGATGGCAGCTGTCCTTTCCTGTTTGTTCAGCTGGTTCACTCTGAGTTGTCCACATAACCTGAAAATTAATCATCTGTTGTCATCCCCTGAAACAGTACTTTGTTCAAGTGACTTTAACTTTTCTAAAATCTGCAGTGGAGAGCAATGGATATTCTAGAATTTAGCTCAGGAACGTCCAGAAATCACTGTGTAGATTTGACATTGTAAGTGGTTTGGGGTTTTTTTTTGCTTTTACACTACGTAACACCCTACTTTTGTCACTTTCAAAGATCTACATGAGCAAGTGTGTGCTACAGTCTCTAGAACACAAAACATTCAACATGTCTATCAGCATATTTTAGCACACGTCTGGTGCTGGACCTACTGGGTAGTGCTTCTGCATATAGGAAAAAATTATTACAACAGTTGGAGTGAAAACGTAGCATTTGAAAAAAACATTAAACAAGAAAACTATTGTAGGTCCTCTCTGAAGTGTAAACTCCCTTTTGTGGTTTTTATGGATTCTACAAAGTGTTGGCAGATGAACAGTGTAATAAAAAAACACTGCTGTCCCCAGCTGTCTGCTCTGCCCCCCCTTTCAAAAGTCTAACCTGCTTCCCCCTGAGCAGTCGGAAAGGAGACATCAGCTGCTTCTGTGGGAAAGGGCTTTTTAGCATAAACCCGCTTTGTCACCTCTTTAATTGAAGATGCTGAGCTGCACGTTCACATTGCTTATGTGCAGGGATACTGTCCCTTGCAAAGGACAGCGGGGCGTGGAAATTCTTACCCCCCTGCAGCAAGGCTTGTCACGCTGTCAGCAGCTCCTGCTCACGAACCAAGTTAGTCCCGACTGTCTCATTTAGTTCAGTTGTTTGGGTGGTAATTACAGAAAAATTTAGATATGCCGCTGGTTGTTCTGAAAACTTTTACTATGGAAAATGAGGCTTTTTGAGGCTTTTCTAAAATAGATCACACTTTTACATGATGAAACTGCCTTTGTAAGTACATTCTGTGCAGGTAAGAAGGCTAGTTTTCATCTCCATTTCCAAAGGTGAATAAACTTACTTTTAATGAGTTATAAAAAAAGGAATAGCAGTAAAAATTACATTTAGCTAATTTTGTAGACAAAGACCAGAATAAAGATGTCTAAGTGTTATAAAATGTTTTCAATTTACTCTTGGCACAATTATTTCCATGCTTGAATGGGAAACTGAACAGATGCCAAACCAAGGAAGTAAACGCATGGAGAGCAAACTGTTGAAACTATAAAGAGATTAAGTAACGTTTCTGAAAATTGTATTTCTACCTGGAGGCCCGAGTAAGTTCTGGAGCATCACTTTGGTAGGCAGCTAAGAGAATAAAGTCAAAACAATGTAACTCAATCTGTGTACAGCACTTACATATAGCTTTTTATTTTATAGGGGACGTCTGAAATCTGACAAAGTTAAGGTGAGCATATACACTAACTTGTTTAGCTTCCATAGTTACTGAAACAAGATAGGTATTTAAACAAATGTTTCTATTAATAACTGATTATATCAGCATTTTATAATTATTCTAACTAAAATGGCAACACGTTTGTAATAAGCAGGCCAGTACTTTGGTAAGTTTATCCTTAATGTGTGTTGGATACTGGACTGATACGTGCCTGGCATTTTTACTGTTATGGTTTTGCCTCTTTGGGGTTTTCCTGGTCTAGAAAATCTTCACAGATTTCCCTAAGTGCATATAAAATTGTAGAGAAAATTACATTGATATAGTTTCCATAATCAGTTTACAGTCTTCTGCTAAAACAGATGAGCTTCCCTCATCTCTGTGTTTATGGATTCTGTACTGTGCTGCAGTCACGCCGCCAAGGACCAACCCCTACAAAGACTCTCCGAGTTCATAAATCTCTGTGCAGTCACTGCGGGGGACTGGAGTTACAACACGAGATGCTACTGTATTTCTCTGTAATAGTTTGGGTTTGGGGGGCACTGTATTTGATGGCGTTTCTCGGGATTGCATCATTTTATTATAAGCATATATATTCTGCTGTTGCCAGTTAACATCAGAACAAATTTGTGATTCTAACCTGTATTTTATGCAGGGTATATTGCTTGTATTTACCCCCTTTTTTTCAAAGACAGTTTTTATTCTGAAGCATTTTTGATGTTTCTTGTTTTGTCTGTGTCTTGCTCACAAGTGTCTGTCTGTGGTGTATATGCCAGCATCCAGAGGTTTAATTAAAGTAAAAAGAAGTAGAAAGGAAGACGCACTGAAATTTGGTTTAAGTATTTTGGAATGCGTGATCACCATAGGTATGACGTAGCACTCTAATGCATCCGTGTGATCGGTGACAAAACAAGTGACAGGGACACCTCTTCCTCTAGCGTGCCCTCCAGGCTGGCCGCCACGCGGCAGCAGGATTGTGGGATCTGAAACACAGAGCTGGCTTCTGAATTTCAAGCGCCCTATAATTTTCTTTGCTGACAAATGGGTATGAGATAGCAACAGAAAACCTCCAACCATTAGTCACGCTGCTTTCCAACAAGCAACAATTACACCTAATAGGTACTCTGTCATCTTGCTCCAGTTGAATTTTCTGAAGAATTCACTAATAAAAACTTGGCTTATGCTTACAAGCATGATATACTACTTCAAAAAGCAAAGGAAACAATAGCTTGACTGAAGTTTAGTAGCATATTGTCAGCTGTCTGTTAAAGTTTGCTGCACGTTTATCAGTTTAGATGTTGGTTTTTACATCTAGTTTTGGGCTATGACTCTCTTCCCCCCCATTTTATCTTCGTATCTATTTTCACATTACTATGTTGCATTATGATTCAATGCATGTTTTTAGACATCCAGCATGTCCAAGAAGAAGTTCAGAAATATGAAGATTTGTCTTAGTTATAAACTACATTATCTAGCCTAACTAGCCTAATAAATCTTGTTAAGCCTGCCGTGTGGAGAAAAGCGATGCTGTACTCTTAAGCAACTTCGGCATTTCAGAGGTTCTGGTCAGGTTTCTTGGATTGAAAGCATGCCCTAGCATTTACTCTAGTTAAAGATCAAATTCCTCGGGGAAACATTGTTATTCTGTTTTTTCAAAGCCCCCAGGAGCGTGAAAATATAGTTGTGGCTTATCTGAAGTGTAAGTTTATTGAATGACCTTAATATACTGTTGATTTGGTATCAATACCAGCATAGAACTAAGATGAACTGGGTTGTAAAGCCTGGGAGGTTCTGACAGTGCCATGAGGTGCCTAAAATTTCTCATTCTAGAGGTATTAAAATGTGTAGTTTTTTCTCACCTACTGATAGAAGTAATAAATTTCTGAGGGAGCTGAAAAGATGACCTTCGTACCCATAGGCCTATTCCAGTTATACCAGCCTACGTACATACGGGTAGCTTTGTGCTTGGATTTCAGTCTGGGATTGGATGTGAGCTGATTACTGCTCAAATATGGGCTGTGAAATGTTCTTCCTGTGCTTTGACGCAGATGCTATTTTCCTCATCATGCCCAGAAATACTGTTTTAGGATACTCTCACAGTAGTGAAACTTGAATCATCTGAGGAAAAATCCTTTAAGTGGAGTTGGCTGGATACAGAAAATTTATTCTTCACTGCTGTTGAGATGAACGTTGAACCAAACTCAACTGGTTTACAATTGCAAAAAATGAAACAAAGGAGGAGATAGCCAGAGTGCTAGGAGCAAGCCTATTCTGAGGGTGATCAGTTGCAGCTCAAATGAAAGTAGTTTGTGAAGCAAAAAAAATCTAATCTCAAAACCTTGTTTGTCTGCTAATACATCATATACAAAACTTGACAGAGCAATTTGATTTGGCAGCAGTCTGCCAGATAAAGTTTAATGTGGTAGCTACTCTGTTCTTTCCACTGCAACGAGACTTGCAGGTATGACTGACCGGAGTAGGAGACCGGCAATGCAAACACTCCAGGAAACAAGGGCTCACCTGTTCATTTCTGTGACCGCTTCCCACTTACACTAGGTCTTGGGAGAACTTTAGTCTGCCCCTGAACAGCAGCTATGACAGCTGTAGATGCTAAAGCCACGGCAGGGGGGGGCTCAGATTTGTGACAATAAACTCCACGCTATAGGCCATGCTGCCTTTTGCTTTGGAGGAAGCAGCAGTGCTGTCTGTTTACTGAAGCACAGCGGCCGGTGTCAGCGATGCTGCTGATGAGACCGACATCCGACTATTCCGATGGGACGGCATCTCACACAAGCAGCAGACCTTTGCAGCCATTGGCCTTCCTCCCATCAGGCCCACACGAGCTCCCAGTCCTTAAGATGACTTCCTCCCACGATTTGGGACACCGTGGAAAACCCGGCTTCAGCCAGAAACGCCGCTGCGACCCCGGCCTCGTACACAAAGCCCCCATCTGAACAAACCCTCTCAGCTCCACGACAGGCAGCTTATCCCGAGTGCTGCGGCAGCCTTTGCTCGAGAGATCGGCTACATCGCCTCAGGGGCTACTGCCAGCGTCACCTCCCGGGAAAGGCGCTGTTCCAAACCTTCCTTATCCCTAAACAAAAGCCCGCGGGGCGGGCGGTGGCCGCGGGGCAGCAGGGATCCCCTCAGCCGTCCCCGCAGCGAGCGGTGCCAGGCGGCAGCGCGGAAGCCCAAAACCTGAACAGTTAAAGAAAAACA
>NW_008825150.1:2641816-2660798 GCF_000699105.1 Pygoscelis adeliae
GGTGAAGGCTGGAGGAGATCTGGAAGGGGCAGCAAGCCCGGGCTGGGCAGGGCGGGTACGGTGCTGTACGTGAAGGTGCCCGGAGCTGCTGTAGCTGCCGCGAGGGAGCAGGAAATGGTTGTGATGCTCGGGTCGAGCCGTTAGAATGGCTGCCTGCCCCCGCCCCGCCTCAGCACAGTGGCCCCGGGGCAGCGCCGCTTCACGGGGGCCTTACCTGTCTGCCCCCTCCACCTTGCCCTCTCCAGAGCCGGGGATAGCCGGGCTCGTGGGCTGCGTGCTACCCTGGTAGGAGACCGCTGGCGTTGTGTAAGTTCGCGGAGAAGGCAGTGGCGGCTTAGTCTGCCGTCAACCCTGTCAAAAAAGGGGGTGTGGAATTAGCGATGGCGTCAGCTAGAAGCTGCCAGAGGCCTTAGGTTTTCTTACCTATTAGGGAAATAAGGGTGCCTAGTAATTTACCAGAGAGCTGCGAACAAAACTGAATTTCTGTCATTGTTGTGGGGGGAAAAATGGAGAAGACCACATGTTATGAAAAAAACCCCAATTTTAAAATTAAATCCCGAATGATCTCGTTTATTGGACTATTAATTTTTACAGGTTAAGTCATCGAGTAGTAGAGATCATGCAGCTAAAATTTAGGTACTTAGACTTTTGAAGTCTCATTTAGTTGCTGCTTTAGGTTTGCTTTATTTCCTGAAGATCACTGGGCTAAAAATCTCCCAAGAAATGCTCGAGGCCTTCGGGAGAAGGGGAGGAGTGCTGGGTTAGTTTATTAACGAGGCTGGACAAAAATGTCATACCAGGTAAGACAAGGTATTAGGCTAGATTCTTCCTTAGATTCTTGCTGACTGTGATCAACAGTAGATGCTTAGGAAGTAAAAGGCAATACATGAATATATGAAGACAATATAAGAATATATGCTTTTATTTCCGGTGTATGCTTTCCCAGTCACCTTAAACCAGATGTTGGTGCTTTTGCATTTACTGAAATACAAAGAACTTGAAACATTCACTCCATTACCTAGTTTAAGCAGGTTTCCTTTCTTTCAAAGGGAAGATAAATTAAATTATAGCTGTTATGTAGGCTTAGGTTACTTTGATTGTGGCCTATACCTGTACTTACAGGATGAGCCAGGCTTGTAGAGAACGATTATTAATAACAGTATGCCTTTTTGTCTATTGATTATGTTGTCTGCCTGTCTTACTGCATTTTCCACTAGTATCTTAGTCTCTGATTTGCTTACCTTTGAGGTTTTTTTTTTCTTCACTTGTTCTTTTTGGTCAGCATGTTGCATGTATTATTTTGTTCTTGGGATCTTGATTGCTGGTGTACAAGTGGGCTTTAAGTATGTCATTTCAGTGCTTTCAAGTATTTCATTTTAGTTTTTTTTTTCTTGTTCCCGTCCAAAAGATGACTTATGAAAAGTCTTCAGAAATGATACTCAGAACACGTTTGATGTTGTTGAAGCCTTCTTGTCTTCAAGGATAGCCGCTAAGAAACTCACCCAATATCTTTCTAGCAAAGCTATGGAAATAATAACCATATTCACTCAGATCGTCAAAGTGTCTTACCAGTGTTACACAATCATGTTAATAACTCTCTGAGAACAGTATTACAATAACAGCATGAAATGTTTTTTGCACACTGGTAAAAAAAAAAAAATGATGACACTGATGGTGTCAACTGAATAATTGTTAATTCAACCTTCCTGGAAGCAGTGATTTGTCTTTTAAAGAGGAGATTCTGCACCTTGTATCTGGAAAGGATATTTTCTCAGAACTTACATACTGATAGGCACAAGTACTTGACTTTTTAGTTGCTGTTTGCTCAGAACAGATCTTTTTACCTTTCATTTATTTCTTGAAAACCTAAATACAGGCAAACAACATTTTCCAAGGCAAATGATGCATCTGGGTCTCCAAATTTCTGTTTAGAGGAAGTGGTTTCTATAGCTAAAATTTTGTGGCGTAGTTTTCTATATAAATGAAAAACTTTAAATTCATTAAACTGTATATTTTTATATACAGTTTATATTTTACAGCGGAGAAGGCTGTAAGAAAGTGAGGGATGCACTGAGTCTTCTGCTGAGAGCAGCCAGCCTTTTTTAAAGTGATTCTGTATTTGACTGTAGATTAAAGAACAGGTTTGTACTGATAATCCTGTGAATAATTTACTTTTCACAGAGGAAAGGAGAAATGCAGTTACGATGCAGGGAGAAAAGAACGACTGCGGGGGGGCATGCAGAATCCTAAGTACAGAGGAAAACTAAGAATGATGTATTAGGGTGGCAGGGTGGAATAGACAGAACTTGTGCTTTGGGATTGCTGGGACTGTGGCATAGAGTAGGAGAAGATACCGTAAGGACTCTGGTTGCAGCAGTGAATAAGTGAATTTGAGATACTGACATGAAAGAGGGAGGAAATGGCATACAAAAGCTGTGTAAGAGGGAGGTGATTCTGATTTTGTTTTGGGGCAAAAGATGTATACGGAGGTGCTGTAGAAAAGGCAAGGAAGGTTAGAGGAAGGGTAGGATAGAAGGAGAGTGAAAAATTTAGGCAGCCTACAGATATGACATCAGGGTGAATTTAGAGGATTTTGTATATTAAAAAAACCAACCCCCACAACCCAAACAACTGAGAGGCTTGCACACACAGAATATATAGGGGGAAAGTAGGAATAAAATATGCCCCTTTAGGTGTAATAAGATGAGTTCATAGGAGCTGTCATATGTGCAGCTGGTAATACTTTCTAAAAATCAACCCAGTGCAGGCAAGTGCAGTCTCCTTTTCCTGGAGTCTGCAGTTAGACAACCTTTTTGCTTTTGGTGCTATGGAAAATTAGCAGCAACATGGAATTGACAGTATTGATTGTTTTTTTTCTCATAGCATTCAAAGTGATACATGTATCAGTGTTGCACCTGCCAGAAAGAAAATTGTGCAGATAAGGGGACTAGAGGTGCAGAAGTCTCTGAAAGAGGCAGAATTATCTAAAGATAAGCAGGCGAAATGGGTGAGATTTCCTTGATCATTTTGAGGCTCTGAAGATGGAAAAACTCCATCTTCCTCTTTGCAGCTAAAGTGGAGATGCATTGCACGTGGGTACATGGGATGGAGTGGAATTCCCAATTGAACTTCGTACTGATAAGGGTGCCAGTGTCTATGAATTGGGAGGAGTCGTATTTCTAATCAGTGAGGTGTGTGCATACTCTGTTACATATAGCAGTTACAATGCTCAGAGAAAAAGCTTTACCCTGGTGAGAGAGAGGGAGGGCCTGCACAGACCTTGGTACTGGAGAAAATGAGGAATGAAGCTAGCGAGATCAGGGGGAAGGCTGGCAAAATTTGTCTCGTGGGATTGTGGTGCAGACAAGGTAATACAGGGACTCACCCTGCAGTGATGCGGGGTGAATGAATGTGAGATCTGGACTTGGAAAACTGTCATCATAGGACTTTGAGTAGTACTTTGAGTAGTACTTTCCCAATGCTAGTTTAATTGCTTTGATGATGATAAGGGATATTGACACTGAGGAGGAAACTGAGAAACTTTTTCTCCTGCCATTCAAAAAAGCTGATTATAGGAGCTGATGTTTGTCCTTTGCTTGCAGTAGTGATTACTAGGTAAGAGAGCCTAGTTTTGAGGCACTTACCTTTCTCTCCTAAGTGGTAGGAAGATGTTAAGCTTGTTTACGGCCAAGATGGATGATGTATTTAAAGCTCTTCAAAATTTTTGTGTATTCTTTCTTGAACAACTCTTCATTTACAGATTTCTCTGGTCTTTTAATTCATTGGAAGGACATTTTAACTTGCAGAGTCATAACCAGGCCTTAGAGCTTGTGCTTCGGTTAAATGAATGCAGTTGAGTGAACCCTTCTGAGATGATGATCTAGCATGCAGAGAACCTGGAAGACCATTTTACCATATGCATGATTTATCCTGCAGATGCAAGGCTTAGGCTGTTTAAGCTTAAAATTTACTTGTCAAGTACATTCTGATAGTGGAATTAAAAGTTGTGTAACTATTTTTGTTTTAAAACATGGTGTGAATCTGACAGAAGTGATTGCTGTTCGAGTTTATGACTATACTGATTCAGTTAGCCATTTAACTGATACTCTGCTCTACCAGTTCATAGCTGAAATTTTCTTAATAGTGCAAAGCTCAGCTCAGCCACTCCCCACTTCATCAGACGATGCCTGCACAAAGTTTTTTGTTTTCGTCCATAGACTTGCTGTAAGGTGTGATCCAGATGCATGAACCATCTTTTCTGTTTTTCTTGCCATTTCTGTGTACAATTTCCTTTTCCCTCTTTTTTTTTCTTCAATGATCCATTTGCTGATAAGATTACCTTAGTGTGCAAGCAATTACAAAATGAGACTGGTATTTTTAACTTGCAGATGGGGGTTCCCAGTATGAGCAAGAAAGCAGAACATAGTACTATAGCTCTTGTTTTTATTTCCAATGTTCTTTTTTCTTTTTTTTTCCCCTTTCTTTCTCCTGTTGTCTTTGAATGATAGATTAGATTTTAGGTGGGCATTTACTAGTGATTCTTCTGGTAACTTTGTTGCTTTGGGCTGCATGACATGTCTGGGTTTCAAGCTGTCAAGAAATTGCACTTTTCGGGCTTGTTAAGTTTGGTTTGCATCGGGAAGGATGCTCATTTCATAGTCTGACTTACTGAAGTTGGTTGGAGAGAGTTTTGGATCTTCTTCTTTAGAGCTGGCACCGTACATCTTGCTAGTTAGGTTGTCTTTTCTTCTGCTAAACATTTCCTTCTTCTGTTTACTTCTATTTCCTTTGCTTTTTTTTTTTTGGTACTGTGTGGCTTGACTCACTTCCCCCTGCCAAATGCCTTAAATTCAGCAGTCATTTGCGTGCTTATGAGGCCTCTTGATCACTCTTTTCTGAATTCTTTAATATATTTCTGTTTAGATGCCCCACTGTAATAAGCAATGTCTAGAAAGTGTTTAAAGTGTGGTATACAAGAGGAAGAGGGACTTCTCAAATTTCTTTGGATGTTTGTGATTTATATGCAGTTTAGGTTTGAGAGCTGATAGTGATATAAATGTAAACATCCAATGTTGAGATGAATTTGGAGTGTATCTTTCTCCTGAGGGACCCTGTCCCCTTTTCATTTCTATGAAATAACCATGAAGCTTTGCTAGACAGAACAAAATCTTTCATTTTCTAAACTGGAGAACAAAGAAAGCCCTTCCTGTACCCCAGAATCCAGCTCTGTGTGTAATTTATGCAGCAGAAACTTATTCTGGTTGTAGAGTAATAAATATTTTTTTTTTTAGTTGAAACAAGACCAGTAGGCTGAAACGTCAGATCTGAAACCTCTTGTAGAGGCCTTGTTTGCAGCTGTTGTGTTCTCCACTACCGATTTCTGATGCAACTCCCCAGCGCTTGAGCTTGAAATTGGCTCATTCAGTTCTGCATGTAGAAGGTCTACTTTAGAAGTGTAAAGATTAGAGGAGTTGCAAAGATTAGATTTAAATTTCTTGGAAGTGTTTTGATTCTGAAAGGGGTCTATCTTCCTTCCCATTCACTGGAGGGCTTGGGGAAATGTTTTTGGCTGGTAAGGGCATTTCTTTAGTCATATCTTGGATTTTAAACTTTAATTACTGAAAGGAATGTCAGCCAAATATTCCTGGTTATTGGAATGAGAAAGCTATCGTGTGGTGGGTTTCTTTCTTGGGTGTCAGAAATACTGTATGGGTTTTCTCATGTTCATTAAGTTAGCAGGCCTGCTCTACAGTGTACCTTGTATGATTTAATAAAAGTGCAGGTGTCAAAACCGTTAACGTAGTGGTGTTAAACGTACTTCACGTATCTGCATAACCAGATAAACATGGCTTCTTGAGGTTTTATTTTTATGGGTATTTGTATAAAGGGAGGAGAGTGCCGATGGAGGAAATGGTGACTGATGTTCTTGTACTCCCCTCCTCCTCCCCCTTCCCTTCAGTTACAGTACTGTTGGTGTTAACCGTATTGCTGGTGTCCGTTAGCAGTAGTTTGTAAATATTTTGCCTGATGTGCAGTGACAGCCCTTAAATCAAAGGAAGGAGAGAGAGGCAGAATACTTTGAACATAATCTATGACTGACTACTAATGTGGGTTACCATCTGGAAAACTGATGCAAACCAGCTGCAACTTTTGGCATCTGACAAGGTTGTAAAGCTTGCCTCTTTCAGTGCTGAAACGGACTTGCCTGAGCTCCTGCATTGGCTTCAATGTGCAAATTTCACAATGTGACGGCGACCATGTTGCATGTAATCTACTACAGAGCATTTCCCACTTGACTCGTTCTCTATGCACTTGATTTACCTTTTTGTCTGTAGAAAGCTTACAATAGAGGCAAAGATCTGGTTAAATTTCTGAAATCAGAATGGTGTGGTCGATGAATTTATGTTCCTTTATTTACTACTTAGGAAATACCTTCTCATAATGATTGCAGTTACCTACCTAGTTAGGAAACAGAAAACTTTTTCTGTAGTCTTTAGTTGTAAATGGCTGTTTACCTTATAAATACAGTACATATTCCATTTCTTTTATTTATGTACTTAACCCAACATCCAGAAACAGTAGAAGCTTCTGGCTTTGAGGAGGAAGTATGCATATCACTCTGAATTAATTCAGTTAATCGTGTGGATTCACTGTTAAGTGAAAACATTCTTCAGATGCCATTTAGGAAGGTGAGGTGGAACACGTCGTTGTAATGGAATTCTTCCTGTCTGTATATAGCACTTTTTTTAATATACTGCTGTTGCTGCATTTCATTCATTAAAACCAAAGAATATGGACTTTGTGGTGACACTCATATTGTGAACTCGAATGAGACATCTAGAAATCTCTTCATTCCTTGGGTGTTGTATTTCCTCCAAGGTGGTATACTTATTCCTACAGAACTCTGTATTTTGAAAAGTTTACACGTGGCATTCGCTTAATTAGCAGAGTAAAAAATAACTCTATAATAATAGAGACTTTTTTTCTTCAGGCAGCAGAGCTTGAAAGCTAAGGAGCAAGCCTAACTCTTCTTGGACTTTCCGTAGCTGATTCCTTATGTGCTTGAAATTTATTTTTTTATTTTAACTCTAGTAGGGAGTATTTACAAACTCTGTTTAGTCTGTGGCCAGTTATTTCCTGAGCAGTGTATTTCTCTGTCAAAAGCATATAAAGCAAAAGCGCATTTTGATAGGGGAAAAACTTCATTAAAAGGTACAGGGTTCTTACATCTTTACCCTGGGATACAAATTTCTTCAAACTTTTGGCTTTTATTTTTAGTGTATTTAGAGGTATGTAAAGAAATACGAAGTCTGTGTGTGTGCAAGAAGAGCACGTAGTACAATGAGCAATGATGTGAGAAGACTCTAAGGGTTACTATGCTACAGTAATGTTTGTATATGTATATGAAAAGTTTGTATGTAATAATTACTGTGTTTTAGTCATAATTGTCCCTAATGTAGTTGTTAAAAACACAGTGGAAAATACGGCTTAATGTGAAGAGACCTGAATATATCATCTGCTCTTTGGAGGTAGTCCCTAAAATTCATCAAATGAACAATAGATAATGTTTTGAGGACCACTGACTTCTTTGGGTGTTGAATGTCATAATGAAGCTGTTGCAGCAGTAGTAGGCATTGGGCTAAGGAGAGCTAGCTATCAGCCGTCTCGATACAATATAGTGAGTAGAAACAGAGACATCAGTCATCCAGCTTTGTTCTGGCCAAGCCAAGAGCTAGTGCATTGTTTAGGGTTTTGGATGATTTTAAGATTAAGGATTTTTGTATGAGTGATTTGCTGATGAAGCAGAAAGTGTTAATTTAAATCTGTAGTAGAGGAACTGGTATTTTCCCAGAGAGACTTGCTTCATTGCATTTTTTTGTTGGTATCTTATATGGCTATTAAGTATTATTTTCTGTCACTTCAGATGTGATTCATGGCATCATGATTGACTTTTTCTCTCGTTGGAAGAATCGGGATACCAACTTTTAAGATTTGGTATTTTCTCCCTTTTCAAAGTAGAGCAGACATAAGAGGAATTTTTTGTGTCTGTTCTGATCCAATAATAAAAAAAAACCCACCCACAAAAAAAACCCCCAACAAACAGATGAAATGTTAGATAAAGCCTCATATTCAGTACCTGACTAATCTCTTGATTATCCCTTGCCAGAATAACTTTGTTAAAAGGGAGAGAGCAAATAACTCAGTTTAAATAAAACTGAACTTTATATTGCTGGAATGTTTTTTTGTTTTGTGTTTTTTTTAATATTTACCAAAATGGAAAAACAGTTATTGAAATGTAAATATGCTTAGGTGGCTTCACTTAAAAATACTGTATAATATTGATGAATTTTGAAAGTTACTGTAAATGTTTTCGTGATTTCCTGCAGAACAGATGCTGTGCCTATTCCTTAATTAAACCTTTTATTTAGACTAGGACTTTGTTAAAAATTCCAAACCACCACCAAACAAACAAATGCACACCAAAACAAAATACCCACACCCTTGTGGAAAAAGTTCCAATAATGGACCACAACTGTTTGCTAAGTTGTTCCTGTGACTAACTTGTGCCTTTGTTTACCAAAAAAAGAACTGTAGTGTGATCATTTAGGGACTAGGGATGTCAGACTTTAGCTTCTAGTCACTGGTATGTCTATATATGTATTGTTTTTTTTAGAATTAAGACCTTTTTATTAAAACTTGTCTTCCCTGTTTGAGTCAAATCACCCCTTCACTTTACTCTGAACTCAAATTATCTCCTCATTAGCATATGAAACTTGTTAATTGCTTTTCTGAAGCTTCAGTTTTTCATCATTGTGAAAATTGAAACTATTCTAGTGCCAGTTGCAATGCTGTGACATACAGAGGTAGTAGCTGTTGGTACTTGATGTTCTCTTGTTCTGATCACTGACCATTTGGGTCGCATTATTTCCCAGGGGACTCATTTCATCCTGTTCCCTCAGCAGCTCAAGCCATTTTTTTTTTCTTTTACATTTGTTAGGAGTAGTATTGGTGAAAGCTAATTGCAGAATATTCTGTGGACATGGAAAGATTAGTATAAATGCCTCTCTGCTTTTTACTACTTTGAGATGCTGTTGCCCTACAAATGAAGTGGAGACCTAAGGTTTTGGATCAGTCGTAGCTGTTACTGGTAAACCTCAAAAAAGCTATACAAGTGTTCCAAGTTTTCTTAACTTGTTCAACAGAACAAGTTTTGTCTTGTTTTCCCTTGCCAACCTCACTGGCTGGTTGTTCTACGACATGTAGATTGTAAATTGCTTCATGTTGGAGGCATTTGTTTTAAGGCTGGAATTTTGTGAAGAATTTTCATGTTTCTTGGTTGAGAAAGTGAGATTTAGACTGAAGTTATGTATGGTTGGACGGGATTGGTACCTTATATTAGAGAAGACACTCAGAGAGATACTGATCTGTGGCATTTTGGAAGGTCCCGAAGAGCTCTAGCCTGTATTGAACTGTATCAACTTTATTGGGCAGCATTATATGGTGGCAGCAGTTAGTATGGAGACTGTACTTGGAGAATTGCACTTGCCCTTCCTTGTTAGATATCTGGGCCATAGGCATATTTTCATCACATTTATTGACTATAATGACTATTGGATGCTTCTAAATTTATTGACTTTGCAGAGACAGCACAGCTAAGTTGCAATAGATTTTTGTATTAAACTCAAATCTTAAAATAATTTGGTTGATTTTTATCTCTGCATGCCATTGAAAGCCGTGAAATGGAATATCTGTCACTGAGGAGAATAATCTGCAGAATTTTGTTTGAGAATTGTGTTTGAGTTCTGCCAGCCAGACTAGAAAATACTTATCTTTACTCATAAACTGAGGACATTTAAACTGAGAATTAAGACCCAAGTGTTAATCCATGGAATGACTCTCATTTTGACATAGATTTTTTAAAATTATATTATGTTTTGTCTTTATTTCAATATTTATTTATGCTTTTTTTAAGGAGAACTCTACTATCTATTGCTTATCTGTTCTGGGGGCTTTGGGGGAGGAAACCTGACAATTTGTACATTTAAATTGGGATTCTCAACTGTTCGTTCTTTGCTTCAGGCTATGCACTGGTTTTGTTATAGTACTGCGATTTCTAAAAGGGAAATAGTTAAGTTTAATTTAATTCAGACCTTCCTCAGCTGCATTTACATTGTATTTGCAGTTGCTTCAGGTATGATTTGCTTGTGGCTGTTGCTGGAGGAGGTCACAGGGCACTTCCATTGTTTCTTTTGTCTGGAACGTCTCACCATTGACTCTGCTAATTGCTTTCTAGATGTGGAAGTAAACTAGAGGCTCTCTAAAAGGTTTCAGCTTGTTCTCTGTCTTTACTTATGTGTTGCTTCTGACAAAACTGGAAGATTCATTGGCCTGTGATGCTATTCATGAGCCTGCAGTAAAGGATTCTTTCAGTCTTTCGTCCTCCTTTCAACAAAGCTCAGCATTTATATATGCTCTTCAGTCTTTCTTTGATTCATAAGTGATAGCAGAAGTCAACTGTGCCTCTTAACAGTATGCAAATGTGGAGATAAAATCTAGGTCTTTCCATGATAATTGTACTCCTGGCTGAGTTGAACATTCAATGCAGGTTACAAATCAAGCCTGGTGTTACTGCCTACTTGCTGAGTGAGTGCTTTCAGAGTGTTACTTAAACTCCCGTTACATAATTTATTTCCTACTTCATATTTCTTAAGTTGCAGGGGATTTACAATTTGGGTGTTTCTTTTGGGGGAGGAGATTCATGTCTGCTTAACCTACTCCTGGAAAGGACAGGTTTGTGTTGCTTAGGAAAACTTGTTTGGATTCCATGGTCTGCTATACAGATGAATCTGCTTTGTCATCCCTTCTCATTGAACCGTTAGAAGGCTGTTCTTGGATATGATTGTTTCAATCGCTTAGAACTAAGACTTCCAGACAGTTTTAAGCACTGCTACCTTATTATTTTTGTGCCAGCATAGTTTCTATTCTCTCCCACTGCTTATCTTGATCTGTGGATAGACAGCGGACATATCTCAATTGCCATCTCTTTTGGTTTTTATTTTCTTTCTTAGGCTCTTCCCAAAATACGTTCTTCATCCTAACAGCTGCTAGGGTTCAAGTGTGTTCAAGGCTAGTGTTCAAGCCTTTTTAGAAAACTCCTAAAAGGAAAGATATCAATGCTGTGGAGTCATTGTTACAGTATTCATTT
This sequence comes from Pygoscelis adeliae, assembly GCF_000699105.1. Taxonomy (NCBI): domain Eukaryota; kingdom Metazoa; phylum Chordata; class Aves; order Sphenisciformes; family Spheniscidae; genus Pygoscelis; species Pygoscelis adeliae. The sequence continues at coordinate 2,653,023 of NW_008825150.1, forward strand.
ATGTGGATTACTGTCAGCCCTTTGCACCTTTTGTTTAACTGTTAATATGCTTTATAAATAGTTTGGTTATGGGACACTGTGTATTGTCTTCTAGAATTAAAGGCTTTCTTTGGTTTGGTTCTGAGGAATACTTCTGATGTGTTAGTAGTGAGGATACCTGCTGCTTCTATTTTATGTGAATGCTTGAGGAAAAGTAATTGGATTTCTTTCTTTCCACGTGGGGTTTATAATGCAAGTACCATAAATAAAATAGCAGGATTGTCTCTCAGCTATATTATTGAGTAAGCATTCTGAAACATAACATTATGTAGAAGCTTGAAATCAGATTTCCTCTTTCTCTGCAGAGGTTAAGAAGCCCAGTAAAATCTTGGAGCAGGTACTTGGCTTCAGGCCAAGAAACTAGGCATGAAGTGCTAGCTGCAGTGCATCTAAGCCTAGTAAAATCTGACTTCTGTAAATGCTTGGCCTCAAAAGTAAATCTAAACTTGACTTGAAAAGATTACTCCTTGAAATTATGAATTCTTCTGGGTCTAGTATGTTTCATGTAGAAAGCATGCCTAAAGGCTCTGCTTTTGTATGACAAGGATTTAAGAACCTGGAGTGGCTTGACAAGAAGGTAAAAGAATAATGAAACTGCTCAGATAAGCTGATGCTGATTGTAGGTAAGCAAGGGAAGCACCAGTGCATTATATCTGCTGTGTAAATACAGCACACTTCACGTGTTTCTATTAATTACATATTACTGCTGTTAATGCATTACTGTAGCCTGTGAGCTTAATGTGAAAGGCTTTGAAGCTGACAAATGAAGTCTTCATTCCGAGCTGCTTGCAAAAGCCTTTAAGTTTAGACTATGTGAAGATAGTTATGTGAGGTTTCTAGTGTATATGTGCACCCAGGAAAATACAAACCGTACTCTTAACCCTGCTCCTCCCCCCCCCCCCTCCCAGTTTTTTATCTAGTGCGTGTAATTTGAATTTCAAGAAATAAGAGCTGATTACAGATGCAAAATAAGAGCAGAGGGTAGTAAGAGTAAGCAAAAATTGTGAACTGTATACAGTTAACATGCTGGGTTGTTGCATACAGTTCTAACATAATAGAAACAAAACTTGTCTGAGTTAAATAAGCTTATGTTGGATTATGCAACAGATAAATGTTAGCTTTTTATATTTATAAGTACTGGGATTTCCTTGTAACTCCTCCTTTTATCCTCTTAATAGAGCTTACATAAGAGTAATATGAAACGTGCATGCGACAATTAGTTTTCCGTTCCTACTTAATGGTAAAATATTTGCATTTCAGCTCAAATCAAAGACAAAATTAAAGAAAGGGAAAAGAAGCAAAAAGAGAAGAAGAAGCACAAAATAATGAATGAAATCAAGAAAGAAAATGGAGAGGTCAAATTATTGCAGAAAGGTAGGTTCAAACTATGTAGTGGTATTTCATTCCAGTGCTTTAAAATCTTTGTGATTGGATACTGAGTTGTAATACTGTATTTTTCGTTTAACTTAAATGCCGTTTTCCCTGATTAGTTGGTATGAGGGTTGCAAATTAAAACTTAACTATAAATGTTAATTTTTTGTCAACTGAGTTAGGTACTGGAGATTAAAAATATAACTATCACCACAATGTTGCTTATACAGTAGTAGTAAAGACTAGTACTTCGAGGAATAATGTTGGCGATACCTACATCTCTGCAGTTACTGAAGGAGGTTATCATTTTATATATTGTGGAGAAGAAAAATGAATCCATGTCACATTTTACATCTAACATTAAATACACAGAACTGAATAACTAAGGAGTTATAATTCAGGAACTTTGTCAAATAATAAAAAAAAATGTGCAACAGGGAGTCTTAATTTTGGCTGATTTCTTCAACTTCATTTACTGTAATGGAATATAATTAAGGTCGTGTTCTCACACTTGATTGTACATCCATGGAATCTTAGAATTGTGCAGTAGTTGAGGTTGGAAGGGACCTAGTCCAATGCCGCTGCTCAAAGCAGGGTCAACTAAAGCAGGTTGCCCAGGACTCTCAGACTCTGTATCTCCAAGGATGGAGGCTCCACAATCTCTCTGGACAACCAGTATCAGTATTTGACCACTCTTGCAGTGAAAAAGTGTTGTCTTATGTTTAAAGGGAATTTCTTTTACTTCAGTTTGTACCCTTTACCTCTTGTCCTGTTACTGGATACCTCTGAGAATAGTCCTGCATCTGGGAAAGAATGACCCCAAGCACTGGTACATACTGGGGGCTGACCAGCTGGAAAGCAGCTTTGCTGAGAAGGACCTTGGGGCTCTGGCAGACAAGCTGACTGTGAGCCAGCAGTGCACCTTCATGGCAAAAAAAGGCCAACGGTATCCTGGGCTGGAAGGAAGAGCATTGCCAGCAGGTTGAGAGAGGTCATCCTTCTCCTCTCGTCAGCACTGCTGAGGCTGCACCTGGAGCACTGTGTCCAGTTCTGGGCTCCCCAGTACAAGAAAGATACGGACTTACTGGAGTGAGACCATCACACGGCCAAAGATAGTGAAAGGTCTGGAGCATCTAGTAGGGCCTGTTGGGACAGGACAAGGGGGAATGGTTTTAAACTAAAAGAGGGTAGATTCAGACTAGATATAAAGAAGAAATCTTTTACGGTGAGGGTGGTGAAACACTGGAACAGGTTGCCCAGAGAGGTAATAGATGCCCTATCCCTGGAAACATTCAAGGTCAGGTTGGACGGGGCTCTGAGCAACCTGATCTAGTTGAAGATGTCCCTGTTCATTGCAGGGGGGTTGGACTAGATGACTGTTAAAGGTCCCTTCCAACCCAAACTATTCTGTGATTCTATTCTATGATCTTTCCTATGAGGAAAGGCTGAGACAGCTGGGACTGATCAGCCTGGAGAAGAGGAGGCTCAAGGGGGGTGGATCTCGTCAGTGTGTGTGAACACCTGATGGAAGGGAATGAAGAAGGTGGAGCCAGACTCTTCTCAGCAGTGATCAGTGGCAAGGCAGGAGGCAGTGTTTTAATTGCACATTAAAACATGTGCAATTCTGTCTGAGTGTAAGAAAAAAAACTTTATTACTGTGAGAGTGGTTGAATACTGGCACAGGTTGCCTACAGAGGTTGTAAAACCTGACTGGACACAGTCCTGGGCAGCCTGCTCTAGGTGACTGTGCTTGAGCAGGGGGATTGGACTAAATGATATCAAGAAGTCCCTTCAAACCTCAGTACTTCTGACTCTGGCTACATTTTTACACCGTCTCATCAGGTATTTGTACACACTGATAAATATTCTTCCTCCCCGCTTTCTTTTCCCCCTGCTGAATCATGTCACCAGCCCTGCTCCGGTATGCCCACATCTGTCTTGGGCTGGCAAGCCCGGAACTGGACACGATACTCCAGATGTGTCTCACCAGTGATGAGGAGAGGGGACGAATCATCTCCCTCAGCCTGCTAGCAGTGCTCTCCCTAATCCTGTCCAGGAGGCTGCTGGCCTGCTTTGCCACAAAGGCACACTGATGGCTTCTGGTTAACCTGTCATCCACCAGGACCCCCAAGTCCTTCTCTGGTGGACTGCTGTCCAGCCAGTTGGTCCCCAGCCTGTGCTGGTGCACAGGGTTATTCCTCCCAGGTGCAGGGCTTTGCGCATCCCAGTGTTAACTTCGTGACTCCACTGAGTTGGCCCATTTCTACAGCCTCTCAAGGTCCCTCCCACTGGCAGCGCAACCCTCTGGTGCATCAACCACTCCTTCCAGTTTTGTATCTCCTGCAAACTTGCTGAGGGTGTGCTCTGTCCCACGATGCTGGCCATTAATGAAGATGCTGAACAGTACTGGCGCAAGGTATCAATGTCCAGGTTACCCCAGTAGCCACTGTCCTCCAGCTGGACTTCGTGCTGCTGATCACAACCCTTTGAGCATGGCAGTTAAGCCAGTTCCTGAACCACCTCATTCTTCACTTATCTAGGTCATGCTGCATCAGCTTTTCTGTGAGGATGTTGCTTATTTAAGTAGACCAAATATTTTTTAATCTATTATTTTCAGACTCTGCTTTTGAAGTTAGGAACAAATTCCTGATATATTTTTCTGTTATCGTCTGCTGTAGGATTTCATTTACAAACAAAGAACTGAACCCCCCCAAACAAAATACTATCTTCAATATGTTCATACGAGGTCAGGGGCACGGAACCCTGTAATTACTACATCACATATTATACTCTACGCACAGCTCCAAGTAACTGTATTAGCAACTATGACAGCTTAAAACCTGTGTTGGTCAGATCTCAAGGTATCGGCTTAGACCATGAGGAATGTGTAAGCTGGTGACTGCCTGTGAAAAGAACAGATGTGGCTTGTCTTTGCCAAGCATGAAAGGAAGTTGGTGGATGAGATACTGGGCAACCCTTAACTGCCTCAACAGTGAGGTTCTTCAGGTTTTGTTTGCATACCAGCCTTTATTTACCCTGTGTCCTATTTCTGTTGCCATTCAGCAGATGAGGTGGAAGCTGCAAAGACAAGTCTTGTTACACAGATTTAATAAATGATACGTAATGGGGATATTGGGCCTCAAATGGTGCTTTATTTTCAAGTTAATATAAAAAAGCATATGCACAGGGGCTGTGTTAGAACACCTCTGCTGTTCTGAGCTAGTTGAGTAGCAGGATAGGTTATTCTCACAGAGAACAGTGCTACAAGTGCATTAGGTGCCTTATCCCTATTTCATAGATCTGATGTTATCAGTCAAGTATCATGTTTTAGGTTTTCTTTAAGATGTTGTCAGGAAGTGTTTTGTAGATGCTATGTTTGGTTTGTCAGTATCCTGCAAAATTGACTCCTAGTTTAGGGGAAGAAGGGAGTGTGTCAGGAGAGCAGTGACTTAGAGCAGACAGATCCTTTCTGCTGGGTTTGTATCCTGTTCAGAACAGCAGCTCTGGATGTCTTCTCTGGGCCTCCAAAATCTGACTGGATGTCCTTGTATGTGCTGTGAAGTTTGTATAACACTTCCTGATTCCTTCCGCTGATCTAGCTTTATATCCTGAAAGCTGAGGGCAAGAGAGCAAAGGCAAAAATGCTTTAAGATGCAACTTCTTATATGTATTAGTGGTCAGTGCCTCTGTGACCTTCTCAAACATTATTAACTCTTCATCTAAGGATATCTTCTTCCTCTGGAGCAAAAGTTAAGCTCCAAGCTCTTTTATTCTGAGCTCAGAATTCACTGTGTGGGCTCAGGAGCAAAGGTTTGGAACTGGTCTACTTTCCTTTTCTTTGGGTTTTTGGTTTTGTGGTTGGGTTTTTTTGTGTGTGTTAAGAGACTACAGTGCTGGTCTCTAAAGACAGCTTATTTCCTTCTTCTAGGCATTAGATCTATGTGTTGTTGTGAAGTGTTACTCTGACCGTCTGCTGAATGCTTTTCTTATGTTGAGAATATTGTTAATATTTTGATTTTTGTCTCTTCTGTTTTTTTCTTTTGTTTGTGACTTACTTTCATTGAGGGGGTGGAGGTAATAGCCTGCCTGACTTCAGACACTTAAACTAGCCGTCCAAGATAAAAGGTGGCTGGTTGTAGAAGTAGTAGTCAGTACTGAGGGACTGATGCCTTTTGACAGGGAGTTTGTGCGTAAGCCCGATTTTGGTGTTTAGAGCTGAATGTGGAAGAGTTTACTTATATTAAGAAGTTTAGGGATGTGAGCTGTTCATCTGCCTAAACTTGGGTTGCTGTTCTGTTGAAAGCAATGATAAAACGTGCCCATGTTGGAGAAGGGCAACTCTTAAAAAGGTTATTTTTGCAGTTCCTGAGGCTGCTAAAGGAAATGTTTGTCTCTTTCAGAGAGCCTCATGGCTTTTCTTATGCATCTAGAATGAAAAGGATTTTTGTCATCCTTTTGCACTTGCAGATGTATTCTCTGTAGAATAAGGCTATATAATTGTCCCTTTTTCTCTCAATCTGTTATGTGGACGGAAGAGCTCAGTTCTTGGAAGAAAGCTTCTTGGCACATGCATATTGTTAAAAATTCGGGAAATATAAGTGATGTAAAGGTGCTTTTCAAAAAATTGCATAATGAAAAAGTTACCTTTTAGAAATTGAAAGTTTCATACAAAAAAAAATGCACACCAATGTGACATGGCTGAGGGTTACTGGACGTCCTGCAAAAAGAAAAAGGGTTAATAGGCTTATTTGTAAACAGTCTCATTTGTGTTTTGCCTTTAAAAAAAAAAGTCCCATTTTTCTCTATTTATATCAGAGCACAGCAGTTTCTAAAAATGCAGTAGGAGAAACTCTTAGTGTGTGTTTCTGCAAGATTAAATGCCTTAGTTTATGGAATGCCAAAATGCAGGGAAGAAAGGAGAATAAACATCTTTACTGTGCTGGTATGAACATATGTAAGTACAAATTGTTTTCTAAAGCTTTTTTTATTCTTCTGGGAGAAATGACATTTATTTTAATCATACATTCTTATGAACCTCTACATTTTTTTTAATAGATGGTATCTGGAACTTCCTTTTATGGTGAAGACTGGAAATAATTGTAGTTTTTTTAAATTACTTTATTTCAAAGACAAAGAATTCAAAGATAATACTTTAGAGAGAATTGCAATGCTGTCACATTTATAGGAGCTCTTCCTTTGAGAACAGTGTTTCTACCTTCAGCTTATTGCTAGTAAATGTCTTTGGGTAAGTTGCTAGGCTGGGTGCACACAAAATATTTTTCTTTTGCCCTGTGATTGTATTGTATATGTGAAGTGGGTTTCAGTTCTAATTTCCATGCCACAGATTAATTAAAATACTGTGATGGTCAGTTCAGAGAAGAGGTCTGGTTCTATGTGGGTTACTTTACTGTCTTTAAAGTTCTTCCATAGCAGCATGAAAAATGCTGGTAGCGGAGTGTGTTTGCTGCCTCTATTGCTCGAAGTGGAAGGCTTCATTGAATTAAGATGATTAAATCAGCGCTTTTTCATCCCATAGTGTATTTTAAGATCCAGGCATGTGGAACTGCACAAAAGTTTTGTCCTGCATGATTCGTCTTACAGATTCTCATTCTCATATGCAGACCTATAATTTTGAACAGAAATCTTCTGTTACACCTTCCCCCTCCACAAGTTTCTATCCTTGCTTTCGGTCTAGGTGGGATTTCTGTTACGGTTTTTATTTTGTATGTTGATTTATTTGGAGAGTAGAGATTTAGAAGTATGGAAGGAATAATAGATTGCTGCTTTTTAAAATACTTTTATAAAGTACATAAAATAGTTAATCTATAATTTTATGTGTGTATATATATTTAACGTCGTAACTCAGATGACCAGACTCCAGAGACTGTTTGCAGACTTTATTTTCAGACTGTTTGATATAGAAGAATTAACTGAAAATATTTCAGAGCTTTATAATTTTTTTTATTCATCCCTTTATGAATCTCTGCTTATCTTTCAACATCCCGTTGAAGCTTTCATGAAAAGTGCAGTTGTTGGAAAGGGTATAGGAGGAAGCATGTTAGGATCTTCCTGTGTGGCTCTGATGGGTAAGAGTTATATCAATGAGCTAAATGTAGTAGAAGTCAATGTATATCCTTGTAGTGACTCTTATCACATCCTGTGTTTGTATACCTAGAAGCGTCACTTTCTGAAAATCTTGAATAGCTGTTCTCAAGGTGGTTGTGACTACTCAACTTCCAGGAGGGCTGAGACAACATAAAATAGGGTTATTTAATGTATTTTAGGCTTGACTCTTCTGATGTTTAATACTCAAGCTCTCAACCTATAAATAGAACAAGATAGCTGTCAGTTCTCAGTTTTATTCCT
>NW_008825150.1:2660835-2679992 GCF_000699105.1 Pygoscelis adeliae
ACCTTGAAGTTATGTTTATTTTCAGCACATGGTCTATTAGCTTTTCAATCTGTTGGCAGTTGATCTTGCTCATTATCCTTATTTGCGGAGTGACTATGTGCATTTTGTGTCTGTTCAGAATTCTGTGTGCGTGTTTTAACTCTATTAGTCAGTTTTTCTAAGCCTTTTGAACCCTTTTGTAGTATTTTTTTCATTAGCTCATCAAATTATTATATAAGATTTATTAAGAATATAAAAATAAATTATCATACATGATGATATGTTAAAATCAAATATAAAATTCTGTCACTTATTTAACTATCTGGCTAGTACAACCATGAGAAAAACCAAGGCTTCTCATGGTTTTTCTTATGCTGTGTGTGTGGTTTTTTTGTTTTTCGGGTTTTTAATATTTTGTTTTGTTTTTTTTTGCTACTGTAAGTGGCAATGCCTCCAAGAACACTCGTACTCTCTAGGGCTGCATATTTTATTTACTAGTTGGTGACTGGCATCTTTGCTGCTCCTGTTCTAAGCTATTTTTTAGTTGTTTGTGGTTATGAACTTTAAACTCATTGGCAGATCCAGGGGGACACTTCTGTGGTTTGAACTGGCTTTGTTTTGTGTTGGCTATTTAAAGACTCAGCCTGAAGAGCTTTAGCAGAGCTAAGTCATCATAAATTTCTAATAAGTCAGTAGCTTTAGTTTGAATTGCAGTGAGAATGCTAGAAAATGCTTGTCATGTGTCTGGCCTTGTGGGACTATGGGAAGAAAGTGAAGATTGTTAATTGGAGGTTACTTCTTACCTATCCCCTTACTGGAGAGTACTAGGCAGAATGTCTTGTAGTACTGCAGTAGGAGATAGTTGGTACAGGACCAAGCCAAAGACTTAAATAATGTTTTGTAGCTGATGACAGGAATAGCCAGGCTGACCTCTGGCTGCAGAACAAGTAGTATACCTGCAGCTGGTTGATATTGCTGTGACTTCATGTGCCGTAGAACGAGGAGTAAGATGCTGTGTTCCAGTCCTTCTGTTCAGTTGAAAAATCTAGGAAATGTGGTTCCTGTTCGGGCTTCTCTGCATTGATGTTCTTTCCTCTGGGCTTCTACCCCCCATCAAGTACTCCTCAGCTCTACTAAATTTTGGTGACTGAGTTCTCCTAAAGCGGGGAAGTGAAAACTGACTTTAATTACTGGCTGTACTTAAAAATGTTTGTCCTTTCCTGCTACTAGCTGTCAGCTAGGAAACTGTGGGAAAAGAACAATTTAGTGTTGTTATTAATGTTTTTTTTTTTAAACATCTAAGGTTCCCCCCCTAATAATTTTGGGGGCTGTGACCTCCAAGTTAAGAAACACTGCTCTAGTTGAAAAAACTGAAAGAAATAAAAGCTTTGTGGCCTGTTGCTTACGTAAAATTTCAGATCAAACGATTTCATGGACAAAACACAACATAAAATAAACTTCAGGTAACTTCTGAGTTTTCTTCTTACAAAAGCTCACACTTTAGAGTTCAAGCTGTCTAGCATCAATTTAAATTGCAAGTACATATCATCTTGTAATAACAGAGCATTGGATTATTTGCATAAAATTAGAACAGTTCTGAATCTCAGTCCTTAGTAATAGGTCCTGTGCTGTGACTGACGGATATTGTGGCACCACAAGAAATAAATTCACCAAGTTACCTTGAAAGATCTATCTATCACGTAGATGTATGCAGTGGCAGAAGTATTTGTGGTACATAAGGCCTGACTTGCCTAGAAGATGGTTAAAAGTTGTTTAGAGGTAGTTCTTTTATTGCTGAGTATGTGCATGCATGAACACAATGAACACAGATTTCCATTCTTCTAACTTCTTTAAAAATACATTGCAAGTTTTATAACTCCATCCTCGCACAGATATTGCTAGCCAGATAAGAGCAGCAGCAAAATTAAAATTTTGCTGTTCTTTGGTCTTTTACACTCCAGTAAAGTGTGAGCTCAGTCTGCTTTTTAACATCCGATCAAGGGGAGTTCCTGTAAATGTCTATGGGTACTGAGGGTTTTTCTCCCCACCCCTGGCCCCTGTTATTCCTCATTCTTGGAGTCCCAAAACAGTTCTCTGACTCATCTTAACTAAAAGACTTTTTTAATACAAGTGAAAATTCTTACTTCTGTCTCGTGTTTCTGAATCATGCAATGGAAAAATTTTTTGGTTTATTTGTAAGTGTTTCAGTAGCTGTGCTTGTCTAAATGCATCTCGGAACACCTAGAGACAGAAGATACCATGCACTTCAAAATGGCTGTCTGGGCTGAAATTAGATTCCAGCAGAGGTGTGTGTGTGTATGTATGCACCTTTTATTGTGATTGCTGGTGAAGTCTCTCTGAAACACCTGTCTTGAAAGTTTTGGGTTGTGAGTATGTGCCTCAGTAGTAACTACTTGAGAGGTGGAGTAAATGAGCTTGCATCAAGCACTGCACTGCTGCTGCCAAATCTTGCTTAAAACAAAGCTAGTTTGGATATCTCAGTCTTACAGTGTTTGGATCTTTATTTAGCCTTTTGGATTGCTTGCTTATGTATTCACCGAATTCTGTATGTCTGCTGTGATGCAACTTGATTACTGCCCTAGGGACACATTGAAGGCAGTTGTTCTTTTTTTGGTGTCTGTCTGTTAGCCAAGTGCCAAAGCAGCATTATTGGTTTTGGAAGAAGCAGCGCATTTTGCTTTAAAGTATTTTGATATATGCGGCAGAGGAGTGACTGAATGGAGTGTATTTCTGTTCCTCTCTACAGCTAATGCGAAAGAATAAGATGAAAATAATTAATTGGGCATTGCTGATAGCAATCCCAGTATTTTGTAAACTAATTTCTTTTGCTATTGAAGTCTTTGCAACTTCTCATCAGCTTTAAACACCTACTTCAGAGTGGATATTTGCAATTCAGCAGAGCAGAAGCCTTAGGCTAGAAATGTGCCTCCTCATTCTGTGAAATTCTACTCAAGCTCTGAGAAATACTACTTCTAGAAATCAGTTTTCCATTTTGTGTTTGTATTCCTCAAGAAAATGTTGGCTGTATGCTAAAATAATTGAACACAAATACTCTGAAGTTGGGTGACTTGAACATTAAATTTAAAAGTTCAAGCTTTTGGGTTAGGAAACTTTCTATTAAGGCTTGCTAGGAACTTGGTCCTATCTCACATATGTGTTAAGGTAGTGTTGTGTGCAGCCGGGGGTATTTTTTTTTTTTACCCTTAAAAATTCAGCCTTGTTCAGTGCTCGGGATGGACAGATGAAGGCGTGGTGGGCAGTGTAGCTAAGCAGATCAAGTGGTTTGCTGCCACTGATGAGGGGTGAGTTCTGCTACTCCTCGCTGCCTGCTATTGGTGGTCTCTCTGCTCTAGTTCCTGTCTGACAATGTTGTGAACCAATTCTGTTCACTAATCTAGCAGCAAAGTGAACAGTTTTCTGCTGAGCCATTAAGTTAAGTCAATTTACTATGCAATCAGATGAGCATCAGTCAGTACCAGGAATGGTGTAGGACTGTGTGCCGGGAGCAGTGACAGAGGAGAATGGGGAGTTGGACTTTACCCATCTATGGCAATGAGCTCTTAGATTGCTCAGCTGTATCTTATAACCACATTTGAAGGCTGAACAAATAATTATGGGTTTAACATTTTTTCCACTCTTTCAGCATTCAATTTAATATTATAATATAAATATCATTTTCTCTATGGAAGTAGTGTCCGAAATATCTAAAATTTTTTTTCCGAAGTACGTCATTTGCTGCCAGTATGAAAATGAAGTAGAGTTCTTGACAGAATTTGTCTTGTGTATGCAGTAGCATAAGCTTGTGTGAATTTGAAAAAGGCTCAAAACTACTCATCTGTTTTTGAAGTTGTTACCTTTCCATTTCTGCTTGAAGTGTGTTTAGAGAACTAAGTTTTACTCTTGTTGGTATGTTTTTGGTTTTTTGAAGTCTTTAATTCTAGTAAAGTTTAAAAAAAAAAAAAAAAAAAAAAAAAGAAAATCCCATTTGGAACCCCCTTTCTCTTATGTCTTCCATGTTTTAAGGCTTTTTTCCTCTCCAGTGGCATCAGTAGCTCAGACCCTTAAAGAAGGGATTCATATTTTGTCTCCCAAGGATAGACACTCCCCACTCTTATTTTTCTGTCTCTCTTCCCAGTTGCAAGTAGCAGTTCAGGGGTATCTGCTACTTCCCATTGTAGATCTTCTGGTGGTTTTTTGTTATACAGCCTTTTGTTCCTTCAGTGATTGTTGCTTTCTTGGTTTCCACGTGTTTCAGAATTAAAAATGGCCTCACCAAAGTTCTATCCTTTTTGGTATATAGAGATCCAAAAAGTTCTGTGGAAGAGAAGAGAGTTCAGAAATGAGAGGCTGCTAGCAAATATTTATTTGGTTCCAAATTGCATGCGCCATTTTTGCAACTTCTCATGATTTGGGAAAGCGTGTACTGATGAACTTTACTTGATATATGTGTAAATGACATAACCCTTGTAGTCTGTGATCAAAAGTAAAACCAGTCTGTATTATTAAAATATTTGTATTTAAGGCTGAACAGAAAATTTCTTTTCAGGACGGAAGGAGGACTGTGCTGGATACCAGAAAAAGAATTATTTTTATCCTGTGGTTAAGAGTTTTTTTTCCCTTCTGAAGGCTTCATGGAGATGGTGTGAAAACAAACACAGAGAATGATAAATGTTCTTCACTTTAAAAATGTCTTTGTGTAATCCCTCTTAAGAAGTGTTTGAGTACTTACATAGGTGTATACCAAGTTAACTAAAACATATTTTTACAACTGGCTTTGAGTACAAACCTTTTTGGATATGTTTATGTGAAGTTCACATAATTTGATGCTGATTTACATTCTGTCTATCTGATTTCAGTTGTGTATGTTACATTGTTGGGTTTTTTTGTTGTTTCTGTGTTAAAAGCACCAAAGCTTTTGAGACTATGGCTTTGCTCTTTTGAGTGCTCTTTACTGACGATTAGAATAGAACATAATATTTCAGTTGGAAGGGGCCTACAGTGATCATCTAGTCCAGCTGCCTGACCAGTTCAGGGCTGACCAAAAGCTAAAGCATGTTATTAAGGGCATTGTCCAAATGCCTCTCAAACACCGACAGGCTTGGAAGCCTGTTTTGTAGTTTAGTAGTTTAGTAACCTTAAAAGTGGTGGGTGGTTGGGGGTTTTTTTAGTTTTTTTTTTATAGCTGCATCTGTGAAATACATGAAGTGATGGATTAAAAAAACAGCCACCACATATTACAGGAGGAGTAAAATGAAACTGATTGTTAGTCAGTAAAACTTCTTGGAAGATATAATCAAAGGCAGGGAATGGGACAGATTGAAAGGGGAACTCAGATGATCTTCCTTCTCATACTGTAGAAACGGAAGTCAATTTTTGAGGTAGTTTTGCACAGGTACAGATTCATACCCATCTTTTATGTAAGTACTTCATATTTCAACTAGTAATAATGGATTAATTTAATAGCTGGATGTTCAACAAGGACTTACAGATACTGATCTTCAGTCTTAAGGTATTCTTCAGTGGTTATAGATATGCTAAAGTATGAGAGTGCAATTTGGCTGTTGCCATAGCAAATAGCTTCTTGCTTTAAACTTAGAAGTTGTTGTATTTGTTGCCAATTTACTGCTCATTGTACCCCAGTGAATATAAATTTCCGTCCTTTCCATGCCACGCATGAAGTCCCAGATCTGAGTGTCTAGTTCCTACAAAAATCTGAGCTCCATTCGAGAACAAGTGAAGTGGGTTGACAGGTAACCCTGCTTCCCCCGCCTTACCTTGCTGCAACATTCAGTGCTATAATTCCATATTTTCTATATTCAAATTAATATAATATCTGGAAATGTTTGACTTTATTATATCAGTCTGTATAGCAACAAATTTTCATGTTTAGAGTGAAACAATTTTGAAATGGTAAGTTAAAGCATTTTTAGGAGTTTGAAATACCTATAGACTCTTGGATGCTCTCTAGTTGTGTATTCCTGCAGTCAGGAGGAGGGAAAAAATTGTCTATTCTGTATTTTGAGGTTTGGATTGAGATTTCTACGCCTATAATATGGAACTTCTCACTGTCATAAACCACTTCTTCGTTTTCGTTTCCCCCAAATGGAACTGGTGCCATAATGACACCATTACAATACCCCAGAATGTGAGAGTAGGTGATTTTTGTCAGGTGATGACATTTCACTCAAGTACCCTGGCACCCTCAATGAACTATTTTCAGGACTCCTCTAAGGTTGAGGTAGTTGGTTGTACACGTGTTGCTGCTCTTTCTGGTCTTTCCATGCCCACTAGATGTGAAGACTCTTGTGGCAGACGGAAGATGTTAACAAAGTAGTGGGGAATATTGCATCTACCAGATGAAGCAGTCCTGTTGCAGAGGCCCACTCTGGTTTTACGTTAAATTTAGCCTAATGAAAGGACAGATTTTCATGAGGATACTGTGCCTTTTGGCAGTTGAACTTCGTAAGCTAAAAGTGAAATTGTGCTCATAGTGTATGCCATGTTAAATCTGATTTAGAGTGAAGGGAGTCTTTGTAGCTCTTAACTGTGTGGATTAGGTTGAGAAATCCTAGAGCCCACTTCCTTGTTTGGGCTAAGTAAGAAATGAGTGACCTCGGGGCACTTCTTCCTACCCCTACAAGATGAGAAAATAGAAGCTAGAGAGATAACTAGCTTGCCTGCCTCCACTTCAGAAATCCCAGAGGTATTTAGCTGCTGTCACAAACCTCAAGAGGCTCAGAGGCAAGTGTCTTAATTGCTTGTTCTCCTTTCCAGTATCTGCACCTTCCATATCCAAACCTCTTAATTATCAGCAAGAATGTGTTCATTCTGTGCACCAACTGTTGTGATTTTTTTTTTTTTTTTTTTGTAAGGACTCTTGTGAATTGCTTGAGCTGAGGATTGCAAACTGAAAATAGTCTACTACAGCATGGTAGCAGAGACTGGCTAATTTAACGCTTGTGAATTTGAGATTACTTAGAAATTGTGTATTTCATTGCAACACTGAACTTCTAAACTTCTGTGTCTGAACCTGCTGATCTTGAATCACTTGTTGTGAATATAATTTTGCGCTGTAACGTGCCCACTAATTTGATTTATCAAATCGTGAAATGATTTCAACTGCTAGACTTCAGGGCACTGTAGTGACAGAAGTTTTTTTTTTTGCTACTGTGTTTATTACTTGGAAAAAAACCCAAAAAACCCAAAAGCACTTGAAGAAAAACACTTTAAAACAAGGGAGAATGTTTACCTTGGGAATCACTTGAACACATTATCCCCAAATGAGTACTTTCGGCTTTAGGCCATTATGGTTTGTTTTCAGTTCAGCTTGCATATTATATAAACTTGAAGCTAGTTTTTGTTTTGTGAGGTTTTGGGGGTTGTTTGTCTGCTGTGTTGTTTTTTTTTTTTTTTTAAAGTATGGGGTCAGTTTTTAGATGTTTCCACATGTATTTCAACAAAGTTTATTTAGTCCTGGAAGAATGACCATGTAAAGCCATCTGGCAAGGTAGGTTCTGGCAGTGGCATCTTGTGAACAGCTTGCTGATGATGGTTGGTATTCATTGACCGTTTATAAACCCCTTGTTTGGCAATGTTTGTTGACAGCTGTCAAACAATGTTTGTTGACATCTCTGAACTTTCTGGTGTAGTAATTGCTGATGACCAGTTAAAGGGTATGATTAACGATTGTGACTCATCTTGAAAACAGCCTTGAGAAACTTGGTTTTTTTTACTTCCGCCCCCTCTCACCCCCCCAGCTTTTATTTGTCAGTCATAATGTGAACATGGCAGGTGTCTCTTACTACTCATTTTCAATAAGATACACATTGTGACCGTTGGTATTGATCTCCGGTCTTTGTGTGCCATTGTGAGGGTTTTGGTAACTTTGAATCCTGATCTTTATGCATTTTGTATATGAAGATACTTAAGAGATCTTTTCTTCCTCTCAACAGCTGGGAAGGAGAAACCAAAACCCAATGCAGAAGAGCTACAGATTAAAAAAGTTAAGAAGAAAAAGAAAAAGAAACATAAAGAAAACGAGAAGAGGAAGCGTCCAAAAATGTACAGCAAGTCCATTCAGACCATCTGCTCAGGACTGGTTTCTGATATTGAGGATCAGGAAGCCAAAGGCATCATAGATGATCATCTTAAGGATTTCAATGGGAAAAATATGGATCCCAAGAAGGACTGTGAGTCCAAGATACCAGAGAACAGTGAGTTTCCATTTGTCTCGTTAAAGGAGCCACGGGTTCAAAATAAACTCAAAAGGTTGGACACATTGGAGTTCAAACAGCTGATTCATATTGAGCACCAGCCTAATGGAGGTGCATCAGTTATCCATGCCTACAGTAATGAACTCTCCCACTTATCTCCTGTGGAGATGGAGAGATTTGCAGAAGAGTTTGTGGGTCTGGTTTTTAGTGAAAATGAAAACTGTGCAGCTTACTATGTAATGGGTATTGTTCATGGGGCAGCTACTTATTTACCTGACTTTTTAGACTACTTTTCGTTTAATTTTCCCAATTCACCAGTGAAAATGGAGATTTTGGGAAAGAAAGATATAGAGACAACGACTATGTCAAATTTTCATGCTCAGGTAAGAGGTTATACATTTTACTTTCTAAAGTCATATAATGGTTTCAAACAATTGTGAATGGGTTTTTTTTGGAATACAGTTACTATTAGCTGTGCTGTGTGGATGACAGAAGAGTAGAAACAAGGGAATTCTTTAAGTAATTTAGTTCTGCAATAATAAAGATAAGGAGCCTATTAACTCAGACATAAAGTTGGATTTTATGGGGGAGGGGAAGTGTTTGCATGGATGTGTGTGTTTCTTTGGATTTGTTTCTGTAGCTGAAGCTTAACCGTGAGTTTTGGAGGGTGAAAATGATATAGCTGCAGCTATCTGGGCATCTGAACTGTAGTTTATCTGTATGAACTTCTTCATAAAACTGAAATGCTTTAATACATAGAACAATGTTATACATAAAACCTGTGTAGGACAGAGTAAATTAGTTGCATTTGTAGTTTGAGGCTTCTCAATCCATCCTTAAAGGAGAACTTAATGGTGGTTAACGTAGCTACTAATTTGATCCTTACATTTTCGCATTTCCCCCCAGTTAGTTGTATTCTCTTGAAAGCTGTTAAATTACGTGGCAAAATGGCAGGCAGCTTTGAATCTTTTCTTTTTTTTTTATTTTCTGGAGAGCAATTACTGTATACTGTCTTAACAACAGCTGCTGATTAAACATCACCTCTGCTATTTATTAACTTGCTAGATTACTCTTGTGTATAAATTATTTATTTCAGGTCTTAAGTTCGGGGGGGGATTCTAACTTTCTTAGATTGCCACCTTGGTGGTGAGGGTATTATGTAAAGCCCATACAGATATTCTGAAATAATTTGTGAAGAAACTCAATCCTGTTTTTCAGTATATCAACTTTAGCTCATAATTGCCTGTTTAACTCCCTTTTTGTGAATTTAGTTGTTGTATGGAACACCTTTAGACTATTTTAGTCTTCACTTTTTAGACAATTATGAAGAGTTCAAGTATAAGTTATACTGTTGTCTTTTTGACGAGAAACATGCTTTTTTTTTCATTCAGCAACATAAACATTTGCATGGAACACTTGTATTTATTGACAGATTTCAGGTGTGTGTTATAAGGATATGCAGAACTGAAATGTTGCTGCAAGAGAACATTTGCAGTGCTGGTTAAGAAAACATCTACTGCCATGGAATATGAATATCCTGTGAAATACATTCACTATTTTTTTTCTTAGTATGTAACCTGAATCATTACTTTAATAGTAAAAATCACAGAACGTATTATGGGCAGCTACCCAAAGCTGTTCTGTCTTTGGTCATTTTATATAAAAAAAGCTGGATCTGTCCTTGTAAGTATGTTCTTTTAAGTCCAACCTGTTGTCTCGGGCAGCATTAGTGCAAGCATAGCTGTGTGCAGTATCTGCCCTAAAGAAATAGTTAAGAAAAGCCCAAATTTTATTTTTGTGAATTATAATGGAATTATTTTACTAAAAGGATGGATTAACTTGGTATTACAATGGTATCATCAATGTCTGTAGTTAAATCAGTTGTGTGGTCATTGGGGTTGAGATCATAATTTCCCACTTTTCTGTAAGTGAAAGGAGGAACAGAGGGAGAATGTAGTAGATGAAAGAAGCCAAACTGTATTATTATAGCGTTCAACTGGTCAACTTCATAGTCTATCTTCTAACCTATATTTTACTTGGCTGGAAGTTTAGTTCTGGTATCTTCTTTTCCTTTGTTTTCTCTCAGTTTTCAGTTAGTTTTCTTAGCATTTTATCACTTGTCAGAGTTTGGTTGCTTGACAGAAAACGCTTGTCTCGTATTTTTGCTAACATAAAGGGTATAGTGTGTATGGATAATGTATACAGGTGTACACCAGACTTATTCATATCATCTTCTGCGCAGCATGACTGTTTCCTGGAATATTTAAGTCAGTATCTTGGTTGCCTAGCTATTGATTATATTTTTCCTTATTTCATTATTTTTTATGTTATTCTGGCTGCTTATTTTGTCTTACTCTGGTGATCTGCTGCAGTTGAAAGGTTTTGTTAGCTTTGTATTCTCCTTTCTGACTGGGGCCAGTATCAAAGATGTCTAGGAAGGAGTATGAGAGTCCAATAGTCATAGTGATAGTGTCAGAGTGCTCATCCTTCAGGGATATGACAGGACTCTTTCGAGTCTGAGAGGTGTGAATATTATGGTTTTAACCTTCAGCTGTATTTTTTTGTGTGTGTAAACTTCTCGTTCATTAGTATCAGTTACCTCCCCCTTTCAGTTTTCTGCCTCTACCTTCCTTTATAAAACGTACTAAATGATTGCATAACTTGTTATGTTTTGTGGAGACTGATTATATTCTTCTGTCCGGTTGAGTTCTTTGTGAATCTTTTAAAGGGATTCTAATGTGCTGTTGCAGTATATTTCAGTGAAATTTTAAATGTAGTTTTCTGTTCCTACATTGCAAAAGCTCTGTGCCGCTGTATTCCCAGTTGTCCTGAGCTGCCTGAGCAATGTCTAGCAGTTGTTGGATAGTCTCAGTTGAGAGGTGAGTCGTTTTCTGATGCCTGAGTAGGAACTTAGATACTCAAAGCAGACTCGATAAAACTATCTCAGCCTTCTTTGGCCTTAAGAAACTTGGGTATTACTTTGCTAATTTTAACTAAAACACTGAAATGACGCTCACTTGAGTACCTGAGGTTCTTCGGTTGTTTTTGAGAACTCATTGTAGCACATGTAATCAGTCTGACAAACGTTAAGTATTTAAGAAGATCTAAAAAAGCATTACAAAAATAATCGAAAAGGAGGGATGACCTAAGCCTGAAATCAGAGTTTTTATTTCTCAAGTTGATTCTTTCAGTACTACTCAATAATCTTCCACCTCCTGTTTTGCGACAGATGAGTTTTTTTTGGTTTCAAGTAATGCATATTTTCAAGTCACTGAGTTCTGTGGTAAGAGGCAGACTCCACAATATTAAATTCTGTTGGCAAGATCAAAACTGTTGTAGTCTCCCGAAGTCTGCCTGGAAAGTCTGCATCTCTTGAGTAATTTACTTAGTTTTCACAATTGTAGAATTGAAAATGAACTCCTCTCAGCTTCCCAATATACCTGTGTCAGACAGAAGTAATACAGTTTCACTTGTTACGAGACTAGAAGTGGGCAGAAGCTTGTGAGAATAGTTACAGCAGGCATAGGAGAGAGGAGTTTGTGTTGGGACTGGTTCTGTCTTATGAAAATTAGCTTTTAAATTTTGCAGGGAGAGGAACTGGGGAGTTTTTCATCACCTAGCTTGGGCCTATGTTAAGTACTCCTTAATTACTAAAATTTTTTAGCTTAATGGAACAGCTCTGTTTCTGTGAACTGACTGTAAGGCTTAGTCAGACTGTTTCTATAATTGGGCAAAATTGAATTAGTCTGGGTGTCCTTGTAGCCAGTAAGTCACTCTTTCAGGCAGTGGAAAACTGTCTGCTGTAGGTGCATCCCTGGGCTCCATCATTTTTGTAGATGGCAACAGCTGCATCAGTTACCTGATAGCTATGAATCTTCTCAGGCTCTTATGAGGATTTCAAAGAACATAAATAATCAGCTTTTGCCACCTACTTGCAGCTTACATCATTTCAGTTAAGCTATTTAGCGCTGTTGAGGCAAATGCCTCTAATATTTTGAACCCATTACTGTGTCCTCATGCTGGGCCAGTGTAAATTGTTATTGCCTTGCTGAAACCCCAAAGTGCACACTTCATGTTTAACCGTAACAATGGTAACAATGCTTAGTGGATTGATTTTACTGTGTTTCAATCTTGTCCCAGAGGCAACTTCTTAGTACAGGTGAAGTAAAATGCAGAGCAATACCCCACAATTCATGTGCTTCAAGACAGGAGTGACTGTTTTTAAGCCACATTTGACAAATACCTGTCTGATGTGTTTGCTGGAGATCTCTAGGCGATTCCACACTTCCCAAAGAAATCTGTTGAAAAATCTTTTTTTATTCTTTTTGTCCTCTTATCTTAATCCTTCTGCCTGTCCTTTAATTCTGATCTTTAGTGGACAAGGCAAACAGTTTATGCTTTTCTTTCAGTGTTCTCTGTATTTGAGGATTGCTCCTTCACCCCCCCCCCCCCCCCCTAATTTGAGTTATTTCAGTCTACCATTACATGTTATATCCTTATCAGTCTTACTGCTCTTCCCTTATGCTCTCTTCAGTCATCCTTACTTTTCTTAAAATGCAGTACTGAAAATGGACAGTGTCTGCCTGGTGCATTGTTGTCACGGAGTATGAGAAGATTGCTTCAAGTGTCTTGCAAATTGTAGCTCTTTGTTATCTATTCCTGTCTTTTTCAGAGCAGTTTGTGATCTTAGCAGCAGCTCCTGCTAAATGAGTCACTCCCCTTTTCATGTTTATGCAGTTAATTAGATATATCTGAGGGTAGTTCTTTGCTTTTATTTAAATTGAATTATATCCTGTGTATTCAGATCCCTTCTCCAGTTTATCAAAGATCTTGTTAGTTTTGATCTTTTCCTGTAGTAGGTTTGCAGCTTTGTGGTACCTGCAGGTTTCATAAACATACATTGTGTTCAAAGGAAAGATCCTTGCTGTGTGCCACAAAATTGGTCCTTTCGTATTGATAGTTATGTGAACACAGTCAAATTAAAACTGCCCACTGTTTGCTGTTACTAGACCATGTTTCTGTAGCAGTTTTGAGGACATAATGCAAATGTCAAGGTGTGTACTGGTCCTCTGAAAAAGCCTATCCTGTCATAGAAAGAAAGGTTAGTTTGACTTGATTTTTTTTTTTTGACATGTCCGTATTTATTAGCTTTTACCATCTTATTTTCTAGGTGGTTAAGTCAGGAATATCTAGCTAACGGGTTTTTCTGGAAATTGAAACTAGGCTAAATGGTCTCTAACTCTTCTGTGTCTTGCTTCTCTTGACGCCGATTTCCTCAAGATGGTATGCTTATCCTCTTCCAGCTCTGAAGAATCTGTTTTGTGTGTTTTGAGTTCTCATTGATTTATTAAAGCTTTGTTTCTTGTTAGCTTACTGCCTTCATACTGTAGGGTATGTGAGGATACTCATAAATAAGCCTATTTAGTTTAGGAAAAGTCACTTGTATTTTACACTGCTCAGTGTGCAGTTAGACAAATTGTCAGAGTCAATCCAGCAACTGTTGCTGCTAAAAGAGAGTGTCCTCCTTGCTGCTTTCCTCCAAGTTGTGTGTTCTTGTGCCAAGCTGTGGTGCTTCTTGAACTGCTGAGACAGTTTGTTTTGTTAATCCAGCAGAAAACTTTACCTCACTACTCCTGAGTGATTGGTTTTATTACTGAGTTAGCAAATTATATTAGTTTACTGTGCCAAAGGTAGCATAAGGTTGAGTGTGGGACTATACAGCCAGCCCCATTCCATAGCAGCAGGCAGTTTGCATCTTCAGAGAAATAATTTTTGTTGGTTTTTTTTTCCCCAGTCTGAAGTAACTTATTCCATGTTGCCTATGTTAACTGTGATGGACACTGGATATTCAGGTGGTATAGAGTGTAACACAAATATTTTAGAGGAAAAAATGCAATAGTAATGATAGTTCATGTTTGTGTTGTGACTTTTCAAACGAGTGTTTGTCCTCACTTAAAGTTCTGGACACAGAGCTTTTCATTCCAGTTCTCTTTTAGCCCCTTTTAATGTTATCTTCTCTTTGCTGTCCTTGTTTAGTTCTTAAAAGTTTATTTTCTGCAGAGAGGTTTTTGCTGTTTACTCCTTTTCTAACTTGTGAAATCCTGCTTGAAAATATTTGTTCTTCTAGTACTTGAGGGGAATTGCTGAAAATATTTTTCTTCAAAGAAAATCTGAAATAATTGGTTAGTGTTTCATTTTCTTATCATTAAAGATTTGTACAGTGTCTATTTCCATAGAAATACAAATTCAATTCAATACAAATATATTGTATTTTTCTGTGTTCTGGAAAGAATTCTTCATATTGGAACTATGTGTCTCTTCAGTTGTTGTGTTTCAGTAGAATTTTGTTTTCAATAGAACTTACTCCTTGCTTTTAAACTTTCTGACTGTTTGGTTAGTTATTAAAAAGTTTTTTAACAGTTTTTAGCAACTGTTTGCTGCTATGCAAGTTCCCTAAAGTATAGTGCGTGCCCCCCCCCCTTCTTCTGGATGATTAAAAAAATGAATATTAGCTCTGTTAAAGCACAGATATTGCCCCGTTCTTTTTTTTATCAAATAATCTGTAAGACTATGTGTAAGAGACTTTTTTGATAGATGATGGCAGCCTATTGTCTTCCAAGCAAAAAAGTTTTCACTTACTGAATACCATTGAACAAAGAATCAATTCACATGGAATGACATTAGAAATCTGCAACACATGCCTATTTGTTTTCCAGACTGCTTCTTGACAGTTTCAACCAATAAATATGAAATGACAGTTGTATGTTGCTCTTTTTGGTCACATTCTGTATTAACAAAAACCAAACCTAAACAAAACCCTAGAGGTTTGTACTGGCAGCTTGGACAGGATCTGAGACCAAACCTTGTCATAGAGCTTCCTGAGTTACAAGAGCATAATAGCTACTTTGTTTTCACAAGATCATTTTCTATGAAGGTATCTGATGCTATTCTTAAATTTTTTTTTTTTTAATTCTTTATTGACTGTTTCACTGTTTTTGTGTCACCGGAATTCAGAATAATAGGTCATCTTGCTTTTAAAAACGTCTGTTCATCCCTCATCTTCCTTGAGGATTTCAGCTGCAAGGTGAAACATGTGAAGTGATAAACAAACTACAGTGGTAAAAGGATACTGGTGGAACTAAACTGCAGTAAAAATCTTGGGATTGCATTTCCAGAAATGTCCAACTGGGAAATGGTATATTTGTTGAAATTAAAGCTTTAATGATAATGGATAACTTTTGAGTAATGCTAGAACTATCAAAGCATCTTATTCTGATACCAAACCCTGACTTTAAAAAAAAAATAGTAGTATGAAGTATATATGGTTTAAAAGTAAAAAGTGGCCAAGTAGATTTGCAAGTATCTTTAAACTCAGAGCAATTTTGATGAATATTTGTTCAGTGAAATTTTGATGCTTCAGTATTGGTTCCCATTTGGAACTGAAAATACACGTAAGCATGTAAGGATTTGAAAAGAGTTGGCAAGGAACAGAAGATCTTTTGGGCACTCTTTAAAAATGTACCAAATAAGAAAGAATGCTACGTTGCCTCTTCGTGACTGTAGCATTTGAGATAACAGATTTAGAGGAATAACAGTGAATGTGAAGCTGGATGTTTTCAGTTCTAAGATACAAATGTGTAAGTGCATTGCTTGTGCACTTGTGTAGTGAAATGGAAACCCACTATTCCCTCTGATCTCCTAGCATATTTTTATGGTGACTTAATGTTTTTGTTGGTCTCTGGTGGGGCTTTCTTTGTGGGTTTCTTGAAATTACTGGTTCAGTGGGTTTGGATTTTTTTTTTTTGTTCTATGAGGACTGCTTTTCCAGACTTCCTGGTTTTAAAGCTGAAAAACTGAAAGAAATTTAAACCTTTAAAATTCTCGCAGGAAAATGTTAGAACTTCAACTGAACACCCCACCCCCCCCCGCTATATTAAAAACAGGAATTCAGTTGTGACTTGCCCCAGTTTACATTTTTTAAAGTAATCTCTTGAAATGCTTGATTTCTCTGGACTGTTCTTCTGGTTTGTGCCTCTTTCAAACAGAAAATGGAAATGTTTTTAACATAGTGTCTAAAACATTTCCTATTTGTAGGATGATAATGCTCAAATACATTGTTGGCAGTATTTTTTTATATATATATATTCAGACTTAGTCTTCAGATTCTTTTAGACACCCAAGATGTTTATGCCAAAATACTTGCATTTTAGAACTCCTTACTTAAAACTGAGGAAGTTGTTACACTAAAAGATCAGTTGATGCCATACTTGTCACAGAAGCAGATAATTCTCAAGTTTTACTAATTCTGAATCCATGGTGGTTTTACTGTCATAATTTTCCATTACCTTGATGCAAGAGAATGACACAGTCCTCTTTTGTGTGTTTTTAGGTGACATACTTCAAATTTAAGCTACATGAGAAGAAAGAAGTTAGGCTATGTCGTATTTATACAGTTATTTGTTTCTATCTATTTTACCTATCCATTGTATTATACTGCATTTAATTGGTGATTTTTTTGTGTATGTGTATTGATTCTGATCATGTTGACCACATGCTAGAAGAACTGCATATTATTGATTCCTTCTTTTATTCTGCATTTAGATTGTTCCAGTTACTTACTTGAGCAAACTTGTAACATTCCAAAAACGTAGTCACACTGTAACCTGTAAAATTACATTCAGGAAGATTACCTTATAAAAGGTATATAATATTTGATTTGTGGTCAGTGCATAAATTTATATATAGAATTTGATGAAGAAGTACTGGTTTTAATATGTAAGCATTATGTGCGTTTAGAAATATATAGAGGAATCTTTTTCTCTTCCTATGAACAAACCAGCCAAAGGATACTGACAGTAAAAGGAAAGGAAAATGTTGCTGTTATCTAATATGCCATAGATTATATTTATTTTGTTGTTGTCTTGAAGAGGATTAATTTTACTTTTATCATTGGTCAAACATCAATTGGTTTTTGGTGTTTTCACACTACTACTTAGTAGCAGTCTGATTTTGGAGTGGGTGAAAATTTTGTTTGCTAGCTAGTTCTTGCCTCCTAAGAATGACCTCACCTTTTTATAGATGTTTTTAGGCTAAAGAATTAGACTCTAAGATAGATTCTAATATCTATCTAACTATTCTAATAGTTCATTTAAATAGCAACCCCTGACCTGAGTCTAGAGTTTAGGATGCTATAACACAGCCTGTGGAAGAGGTGAGATAGGAGTCGCTTTTCACTGCCAACAGCTGACTCCTCTTCCAGATTCCCTCTTGTTCTTTCTGGCCAGGCATTAGTCTTTATGGCCTATGTCTTTATTTAATTCTTATTTATAGAATTTTCTAAAATAAATAACTAAATTCTTCAGGTAATTTGTGTAATTTAAAGTCAGATCAGTTCCCTAAGACAGCTCCCTGTCCACCTTCGGAAGACCTAATGCTAGCAGGAAAGAAAGGAAAAAGAGAGCAGATGTTCCCCTTTCATCACCAGCATGGATTTATTTTCTGTTTATACTGGGTCTGGATGGGTTAGAGTTAATTTTCTTCATAGCAGCCTATTATGGGGCTGTGTTTTGGATTTGTGACTAAAACTGTTGGTAACACACTGGTGTTTTGGCTATTGCTGAGCAGCACTTAAACAGTGTCAAGGCTTTCTCTTTTTCCCCATTCCGGATGCCCTGGTGAGTAGGCTGGGGTGGGCAGGAAGCTAGGAGGGGACATGCCTGGGATAGCTGACCCAAATTGACTGCAGGGATATTACATGCCATATAACATCATGCTCAGGAATAAAAAAAACTGAGGGGACTGGGAGTGGTGTTGGTCTGGAAGGTAGCTATTGCTTGGAGACTGGCTGGGTGTTGATCTGCTTGTGGGAGGTAGTAAGTGGTTAAAAACACCACTTGGTGGTTTTTTCCTCTTTTCTTCACTTATTAAACTGTATTTATCTGGACCCGTGCATTTCCTTGCTTTTCCTGTTCTCTCCCATGTCTCTCAGCATTGAGAGGGGGTGACTGAGCAAGGGGCTGTAAGCTAAGGGACTTAGCTGCTGCCTGGGGTTAACCCACTACAGAGTTCTTAAACGCTCAAATGTTTCATTCTGTGTATTTGCAAATGTACGACTCTGAATATTGTCCCAGAAGAAACCACTCATCATTTGTAACTTTGACATTATCTTAGCATTATTTTTGGTATTTCACCTCTCCCAAGCTGGATCTTGAAAAGGAATCTGTTCTACCGGGTGAATGAGGGGAACATAATTGATCAGGGGAGCTAGGAGTGAATTTGGATGGACACATAATGCTTAAAAAAGTTGAGCTGATCTTTCAGTTTTAACTTCCAGTGACATGGTCTTTTTGGGAATATATAAGAAATTTCTTAATTGATCCATCTTAAGCAAGGGTTATGTTGCACGTAAACACTTCGACTTCATGCTTCATTGCCAACACCTAGTGGTACATAAGGCAGACGGGTGAGTTGATCAGCTGAAAGCCTCACAGCCTCTCCTAACTTCACTTCAGTTAGTATTTTTTGGGGAAGTTGTAGAGTTTTCAGTTGGAGTAGTTCCACAACTAGTTTATCATATGCTGTGTGAATCGTAGAATCATTTAGGTTGGAAAAGACCTTTAAGATCGAGTCCAACCGTTAACCTAGCACTGCCAAGTCTGTCACTAAACCATGTCCCTAAGCACCACACCTGCACATCTTTTAAATACCTCCAGGGATGGTGGCTCAACCACCAGGTTAGGTCCTGCCCTTGGGTCACAACAACCCCATGCAACACTATGACTTGGGGAAGAGTGGCTGGAAAACTGCCTGGTGGAAAAGGACGTGGGGGTGTTGGTTGACAGCCGGCTGAACATGAGCCGGCAGTGTGCCCAGGCAGCCAAGAAGGCCAATGGCATCCTGGCCTGTATCAGAAATAGTGTGGCCAGCAGGAGTAGGGAAGTGATC
>NW_008825150.1:2681615-2684932 GCF_000699105.1 Pygoscelis adeliae
TGTCATTGATGAAGATATTAAACAGTACCGGTCCCAATACGGACCCCTGTGGGACGCCACTCGTCACCAATCTCCATCTGGACATTGAGCTGTTGACCACTACCCTCTGGATGTGACCATCTAACCAATTCCTCACCCACCAGCCAGTCCACCCATCAAATCCATACCTCTCCAGTTTAGAGAGAAGGATGTTGTGGGGGACCGTGTCAAAGGCCTTATAGAGGTCCAGAGAGATGACATCTGTAGCCCTTCCCATGTCCACTGATGTAGTCACCCCATCACAGAAGGCCACTAGGTTAGTCAGGCAGGACTTGCCCTTGGTGAAGCCATGCTGGCTGTCTTTAATCAGGGGCGTGGATGAAAACAGCAGCTTAATATCCTGGCCTGGAATGGTGGAATACTAAGCTACTTATGCCAGTGGAAGAAACATTCTTTTGCATGTTAGGTTTATCAGTAAACTGTAACAGATTTATGACTATTTATGACTATAAAACCACTTCAGAAAGTGGTTTTAGGGTACTTTGGAATTGGTCTATTCAGTAAGCTAATAATGACAAGTGAGTGTCCCTTCCTTGTTCCAGTGCTTTAGTTGTGTGAGCTCCTGATGCTTTGTGCCAGTGCAGATACAGCTGAGGACTGAGCTGATGCAGAAATTAATGTTTTCTGATGTTTTATCACAAAATCACCAGCTGTCTGTGCAAAAAAGCTATAGGAATGTATGACTAAGGATTTGGTGAATAGGGGAATACTACTGTTTAGCAGTACTGCTCTTTTCAATATGGCTGTGATGGCTTGCCATTACATTAGCTCAGACATTTTGTAAAATCCTACTTTTAGTCAGTCCTCCATTTCCTCTGTGTGTGTGTGTGTGTGATGACTGAGATGATCTGAAGAAGAGTATTTTGGTTCTGCATTTCTGGAACGCATCTGGTTACATCAGTCTAGCTTCTCAGAAGGGCACAGTATTGTTCCATGTTGTATGATTTAGTCTTATATTCAGGAACTGTGCTAATTCTCCTCTGCACTGCCATAATTGCTAGAAATTTTAATGGTCTGTTTGGGTGAGGACCATAGCTAAGCAGTACTTCATTAACTGTTTTCCTTGCACCTTTTTTTCTTTTCTTGCTTCGGATGCAGAATGTGTAGAGATGCAGTGCAAGAGCCTTACTTGGTTTGTGCAGTAATCCATCTGCTCTTTCTTCTGTTCTGATCTGGTCATATTTCATCTAATAATACTGCTGTGTCTTTCAGCCTGTTAAATAGGAGATAGGAAGCTTAAGGGGAGGTGATCCTCATCAATCTCATGCCTAAGTATTTTGTTGATGTAACACCACAGATCCAGATTATTGGAAAAAACCTTATAACAATGTATTTCTGTTAAGTTCAAAGTAAAAGATTTTTCCTGAGAGGTGAATGCTACAGCCCCTAAAGTTTCAAGGGAGCATGAGATGTGTTAGCACAGCAAAAATGAAGGAGTAACTGTCATTCTCTCTTTTCCTGTACTAACTCTTTACGAGCCTTGTCTTTGTTGTGATAATTAGCTCCAGTTAATGTGCTCACACAGAGGCCATACTGGAGAGGATGATTAGCAGAGGAAATGCTTAGAGTTTGTTTAGTTGTAGATAAGGGTTCTGCCTAACTGCTTCAGGAAAAAGGTAAAAATTCAGCTAGACTTGAGTAATCCAGGTAAGAATCCTTATTTACTAGTTATTAATGTATGTTCTGCTCAATAGCTTTTCACAGTTACTACTTTGGAATGTTGTTTTCTTGAAAGGCAATAAATAGTTACTCAATCTTACCTTCAGACTTTAAAATAAATAAAATACAAGTTGTCATGTATCTTTAATAAGAACTTCTGTCTTTGGTGATGAGTTCATAGTAATTGACTTCATAATAACCTTAAGTATACTGAAGACTGTAGGACTAATAATAATCAGAAAACATAAGCATTGAGATTAAAGGTGTTTATAGAATGTAGACTTCGGGTGGTATAACTTTTGCTGTCATATTCTACTTGTAGGTAAAAAGAACATACTCTCATGGTACGTATAGAGCTGGCCCAATGAGACAGATCAGCCTGGTTGGAGCAGTTGATGAGGAAGTGGGGGATTACTTCCCTGAATTCCTTGATATGTTGGAAGAATCACCCTTCTTAAAAGTAAGGACAGAAGGGAATGGGTTGGGAGAAGGGGGACAATATACTGTCTAGTACTGTTATAACAAAGTGAGAGTATGTGATACTTGCTTAGATAATTGAGTGGTCTAATAAATGTTTTCATCGTGACAGATAAAGGCTGCTTTTAAAAAATTTTTACAGTAACTCACTTCAAAATTGTGGCTTGTATTTCCCATTAGTGTACACTGCCATGGGGAACACTTTCTAGTTTAAAATTAGAGTCTCGTAAAGACAGTGATGATGGTCCCATTATGTGGGTACGTCCAGGAGAACAGATGATCCCTGTGGCTGACATGCCAAAGTCACCTTTCAAAAGAAAGAGGTATGTTGAATTATTTTGCTTCATAAATGTCTGGTTAGTAGTCTTTCTCTACAAATTCATTTTATCCCAAACGTTTTACTGGTTGATACTATATTTTAGTATAAATTTCTGTAAATCTTCATCTCAAAATATACTTCTAAGTTGCTTTGTTTTGTAACGATGTGGATTTTTAAAATTTTTTTTAATATCTGGCCAAGTAAGGTGCTGGTCTTTTTTGGAACCCTAGTAGTAGTTTAAGGTGAAAACTGCAGGGAAATGTGAACAGGCATACAACTATTGATGTATGCCACGAGACTAGAATACCCCTGTTCTTAAATGTGAGTGGATGTTTAAAGACCTCAAGGAACAAGGGCTTCTCTCTCATCTGAAAGGTAACATCTCCAATGCTAAATGACATCTTTAAGCTTTACTGTGGTACTGGGTATAAGTACCAGCTTAAGAGTAGGGATGTCCTCTGCAGAACTTGAATATTATGTGTCATGAGAAATTATGTTTTTGGAGTTCTCTTGTTCAAAATTCAAACATAAAAAGGGAGCATACAAGAAGTGGAAGCAGGGTCAAGTGCCTCAGAAGGAGTATAGGGATACTGACAAACCATGAAGGGGATGCAGTTAAAGCCAGAGACCATCTGGAGTTGAATTTGGCAAGGGATGTGAAGGGCAAGAAGGACTTCTACAGGCATATGGACAGCAAAAGAAAGACTAGGGAAAATGTAAGGCGTCTGCTGAATGGGGCAAAGGGCCTAGAGACAAAGGACACAGAAAAGGCCAAGATACTCAATGCTTTCTTTGCTGTTGTCTTTACTGGTGAGATTTAACA
>NW_008825150.1:2684959-2692246 GCF_000699105.1 Pygoscelis adeliae
GTCTGGAGCAAGGACTACTTGCCTTCAGTGGAGGAGAAGCGGGTTAAGGAACACATTAGACATACAGATTAGACACACATAAGCCCATGGGACCTGATGGGATGTACCCACAAGTGCTGTGGGAGCTGGCCAATATCATTGTAAGGCACTCTTGATTGCCTTTGAAAGGTCATGGCAATTGGCAAAGGTTCCTGAGGACTGGAGGAAAGCAAATGTCACTCCAATAATTTAGAAGGGTAAGAAGCAGGACCCGGGGAACTGCAGACCAGTCAGCCTCACCTTCATCCTGGGAAGGATGCCATTTCAAACATGAGGGACAAGATGATGGATGGGAGTAGCTCATATTGATTTATAAAGGAGAAGTCATGCCTTATCCGTCTGATAGCATTCTACAACAAAATGACTGGCTCACAGGATGAGAGGAGTGCCAGGGGAGTTGTTTATCTTGAATTTTGCAAGGCTTTTCACACTGGACACTTGTCTCCCATAATATCCTAATAGATAAATTAATGAAGGACAAACTAGACTGATGGGCAGTGAAGTGGTTCAAGAACTGGCTTAACTGCCATGCTCAAAGGGTTGTGATCAGCAGCACGAAGTCCAGCTGGAGGACAGTGGCTACTGGGGTAACCTGGACATTGATACCTTGCGCCAGTACTGTTCAGCATCTTCATTAATGGCCAGCATCGTGGGACAGAGCACACCCTCAGCAAGTTTGCAGGAGATACAAAACTGGAAGGAGTGGTTGATGCACCAGAGGGTTGCGCTGCCAGTGGGAGGGACCTTGAGAGGCTGTAGAAATGGGCCAACTCAGTGGAGTCACGAAGTTAACACTGGGATGCGCAAAGCCCTGCACCTGGGAGGAATAACCCTGTGCACCAGCACAGGCTGGGGACCAACTGGCTGGACAGCAGTCCACCAGAGAAGGACTTGGGGGTCCTGGTGGATGACAGGTTAACCAGAAGCCATCAGTGTGCCTTTGTGGCAAAGCAGGCCAGCAGCCTCCTGGACAGGATTAGGGAGAGCACTGCTAGCAGGCTGAGGGAGATGATTCGTCCCCTCTCCTCATCACTGGTGAGACACATCTGGAGTATCGTGTCCAGTTCCGGGCTTGCCAGCCCAAGACAGATGTGGGCATACCGGAGCAGGGCTGGTGACATGAAAGCCGGGCATGGGAGAACTGGGATTTACCCTTGAGAAAAGAAGGCTCAGAGCATCAATGTGTATAAGCTGTGTATCTGATGGGAGGTTGTACGAAGGACTTTTTTCAGACATGACCAGAGGTAATGGGCACAAACTGAATTACGAGGAATTCCATTTAAAATAAGGAAAAGAAAAAAAAAAAAAAGTAGTTTACTGTATGGATGGTTGAACACTAGGACAGGTTGCTCAGAGAGCTTGTGGAGTCTCCCTGTCTTTGGAGTTGCTCAAAACTTGACTGGACACGGTCCTGATCAGGTTTTACAACCTCTGTAGGCAACCTGTGCCAGTATTCAACCACTCTCACAGTAATAAAGTTTTTTTTCTTACACTCAGACAGAATTGCACATGTTTTAATGTGCAATTAAAACACTGCCTCCTGCCTTGCCACTGATCACTGCTGAGAAGAGTCTGGCTCCACCTTCTTCATTCCCTTCCATCAGGTGTTCACACACACTGACGAGAGTTGAGTGGGGGAAGTTGGATTACACAGTCTCCATATGTCCCTTCCAACCTTGGCTATGTTATGATTATAAACAGCTCTTGGAAGAATGTGGCACACATTGTTGGCTCCAGGTGGCCAAGAAAATGATCGCATGGCTCAGTTACTGCTCTGCAGTGTTTCCTTCACTTTCATTAAACCCTGAAGAAAAAATCTTTTGCTGCTTCTCATTCCCAGTTCTACAACATGGAACTAAATATACATACAGATTTCCCAGCGGTTTGGTAGAAACATGAATGATGAAGAATGACTTCAGGGACAACTGAAATGTATATCTAATAGTCAGGAAGCAGCAAAGGCCAGTGGTTCCCTGCCAGGGGCTGATCACGGTAGGGCCCAGTCTCACAGTGCCTGAGGGAGGCAGGTAGGGCAGACCTGGGGTTCGGGGACCAGATTCAACCTGGACTCCAATGTGTCAGGCAAGTATGTGGTGATGGGGCAGGTCTGAGGTCAAGCCAGGAAGTCAGTCTGCCAGTGAGGATCAGGTCCAGTGATTGTCAGGCAGGTCCATTGTGACAAAGCCTTCCTGAAGTCAAGCTGGGAAGCAGGTCTGTGGCCCTGCACACCTCTGGCTGTGGTGAAGACAAGCACTTCTGCAGCACGGCACAGGCCAGGACTGAAGGCCCAGGACTGAGCTTCAATAGAGCTCCTGGGCTCTCTGTGTGGGTTTGTGGGTGGAGGCTGCAGGTTAGGCTGTTCAGTCATTAGGGCCTTTTAGTGCACTCAGGGCCCTGACACTGTGGTGGTGTTTTTGATTTTTTTAATTGCGTAGGTGTTCTGATTTTTTGCATAGCTCATTAAATTTTTAATTTGTCCTAAGTGTTACTGTTTTTCTCATTTGACTATATGTTCTCACTGAAGGGAGAAAAACAGTGCTATTGGCTACGGTGGAAATTAGGTAATTAAGAGAAATTTCTATATCACTAATACTGGTTTTCTTATACAGAACTACCAATGAAATAAAAAACTTGCAGTACCTACCTCGAACCAGTGAACCCCGTGAAATGCTATTTGAAGACCGGACACGGGCCCATGCAGATCACATAGGACAAGGTTTTGAACGACAGACTACAGCTGCTGTGGGAGTATTGAAGGCTGTGCACTGTGGAGAGTGGTATGTGTTGATTGACTTACTCACCTAGGTGTTTGAAAAATATTTGCCTGAATTTCCATTTATAATTGGTAGAAGGAGCACAGAATAGGTTAATCTAGTATTAGAGATTTAATGAAGACTTAGTAGATGCTGGACTCCTTTTTTGCCCTCCATCTCTGTGCACTAGATGTGTTTGTCTGCCCTCTGCTAGACTGGGTACAGTTTTGCTGTGTGGTTGAAACTAGAAAGGTGCCTTGCAATGACAGTTTAATAGCTATAATTGAGTTGCTGTAACTGAGTTAGTTAGGTGTAAATACTCTTTACACTTTGTTTTGCTTTAAATAGTGCATACGGACTGACCTGAGTTTCTGCCTCAGAGGTGCACATGAAGACTTTTTGTCAATTCTTTGTGTTGTCTGGAGACGAGCAGAACTTTGATGCTTCTGCTTCAAAATTATGGCTGTTGCAACCTTGATTTATTTATGGTAGATCACCTAGGAAGAATCCTGTTCGAGGCTGTGTGATTTTCTTTGGTGTCTGTCTTTGGAATTCCTATACGAGATTCAGGAAATGAATGTATCTCATTTGAAGCTGTTTACATTTTAGCCAAATAAAAAGCCCATAATCATATAGGCTTCCTGGCTCAGATCTAAGAAGCATTTTTCAGGATCTTCTGACCTTGGTTTGGGAGAAGGACCTTAGTTTTGGAAGTTACCTTTGCATACGAAAACACTAAAACCACATTTTGGTCTTTGTATCTGTCTAGAATTTAGAAGAGTGAATTCCCTTTGGACGAAATGATGCAAGTTTGTGTTACAGTGCGTGAGTTCATTGAGATAGAAAACAATAATTGCCGTTGGGGAACAACTGGATTGTTCAGATGTTAATGTGTTTTTATTGTGGGCTCTGAGGTTTTGCAGTTTACTTCCTCTTCAGTTTGATGATAGCTGGACCCTTAAACTTCCTGCTTGCTCTGTGAGAAGCTGGAGTGAATTAAGACTGAGCAGTGGTAGCAGCGCAAGAGCTGAGATACTGTGTAGATCCGATTGTTTTAAATTACACTTTGCACATATGAGAGAGAGAGAGACTCAAAGCTTTATCAAAGAAAGTAAAAAAACCGAACAAAAACAAAACCCCACCCTCCAAACTTGTGTGCCTGTGGAAATTAGTAAGAATTTAAATTGGTAGTAATTTAAATGTCTGTGGGAACTTCCCATTCTCACCCTATACACCTTCATAACAAGATCCTCCTCCCTTGGAAATCATTACGTGTTCATTTACATTTAAAAATAAGTTTTCTTGCTTTTCAGATCTAAACCATCATCTTCTTTCATACGTTGGAACTTGTGGAAAAGGGTGTCTATTCAACCTCCTTTAAAACTCCTTTTAAACTTGGAAAAATGAATGGAATTAGTCAAAATAAAAACTGTGTAGATTAAAAAGTGATCTGAAAATAGGCAAAACTAGGCAGAACTGCGCAACAAACTTGAAAGTACTTCAGTTTGGGGGGAAGGAAGGTAACAATCAGTGTTTCACTTCAGTGTAAGGACTGAATGTATCTTTTAATGCAGAATAAAAAATTTGGGACTGACATATGTAGAGGAGGAAAATACATAACACAACACAATAAAAATGATGTATTTCAAGCTTGATTTAGCCTCAGTGATAATTTCTCCTTTCCCTTTTCAATTTTTTGTATAATTTTGAAAAGCCACTTTGCTGTACTTACCTGAAGAGAACTAATCAGGGCTTATGATAATGAAGCATGTCTTCTTGGACATCTAACTGAACTAGTGTGCTACTATTTTGCTTGGGGGGGTGAAGGGACACCCCCCCCCTAAACTTTAGGTTTTACAAAATATAATCTCAAGAGTTGTGCGAAATATCAAATCTGCAAATGCAGAATTAAAAATAATCTGGCAATAATTTTTCTCTGTTTGCAAAAGGAGTGTCATGTTTTGTGATAGAATTGCAGCACAGATTCAGTAATGCATACTGTTGCACATATATATAGGGACTGAGAAAAGGAATGATTTAAAAAAAATCATTAACTATACTTTGTCCTGTATAATGTGTAAAACAGAGTAGACACTGCTGTGAAAACATTGCTTTGGATTGAAGTTCTTTTAGTATACAAGTATTGTTGCATACTATTTATTTTAATTATACTTGCATAATATTTATTTTAATTCTTAACTTCATTTACAAATACTGTTAACTCCAGATGCAGATACATATTCTTAAAAAAACAAAAACAAAAACAAAACCATAACTGCCCGATAAAAAGTAGATTAACATAGCTAATATTTTTTTTATGCCACTTGTAAGCTTTTTGCTTTCAGTCCTTAAATCCTCTTCAGGAGCATATAGACCAAAATATAGAGAGACATTTTAATCTTTGTAAAATTCAAAGTAAAATATGTGGTCTGAAAATTCTCCCTAGCATACTTTCAGTAGTTGATCTGGGATTTTTCCCCCCTGAAAATAGCCTCAAACCGGTTTTTTTTTTTGCTTTATTGAGGTCATGGCCTAAATAAAAATGTCTTGTCAGTCTAAAAAGCCAAATAAACTGTACATCACTGCCTGCTTCTTAGAATGTTAATTACACTATATATAAAAACCAAAACAACCACTTGATTATAATCTTTTAAAAAAGAGTGCTTGAACATCCCTTGAATAAATCCTGAAACATATCAAACTGTTCTGTTGCATCAGCTCCTCCCCCGGGCCCCAGTAAATCTGAACTCGTGGCCCGGTTTGACACAAGGGTGGAGGTGGCAGGAGCGGGGCGTGGGGCCAGGGGGAAGGCTGCCCGGTGGGGCGGCAGGAGCCAGCCCGGCCCTGCGGGTGTGCGAGAGGCAGGAGGACACCCGGTTGCCTGTGGTTCCTTTCAGTAGCGCCTGGACGCGCAGCCTGTGTGCTGTTACTGCACAGCAGCCAGCTGCAGGGGAAGGTGTCAGCCCTGGGAGGACTCTGCAGGGGATGAAGGAAGAAAGTCATCAACCAGGCTCTTTCTGGCTGATAAATTTTCCTTGCAAAACCATGCCAGTGTGAGCTTTATCCTATGTAAATGAAATCGTCGTATCACCACACTCTTAAAAAAACCTTTTAAAAACCAAACATCCCTCAAAAACAAACACATGGACCTTAGTTTTATATGTTTCCGTTGAAGAACTGAGTTTGGCTTTTGGATCAGAAAGTGATAAGGATCATAGCTGGGTTTGCCTTTTGTTAGCTAATTCTAGATACTGTCTCTAGAGGAATTATCTAAATGGTGTGCATTTCTTTGGGGGAGATGTGGGACAAGAGGCGAATTCTCCTAACAGTTTAAATACAGAGACTACATACCCTAATTCAGACTTTGCTCTTCTGTAGCTCTCTAGTGAGCATAAATAGGAATGTGTTTTTAAGGGATGTTCTGTGGAGGATGCCAGTAGTTGCTGCTTGCTTGCATTGTGGCAGCTTAATGTAGATTCAGCTTTACTACTAACTCTGAACAAGGTGTTTGAGGCTAACATACTACGCAATGTTTTCCATAGTACTAGTCAGACTGCTGCATACTTTGAGGTACCTGATGGGAGTATCATGGTAGAGTGTTGGCAGAGTAAGCCCAACTTATCTGGGGCGTCTGTCTTTCAGCATCAAGGCAGACAGAGGTCAATTAAAAATGAAAATTAAAAATGGGTGAGTTTTGTTGACCTTTCATTGCTGCTTTTACTGTCATCTGTAATGAAATTGTGGTTAACTCATTTAACCAGTTTTAATGAGGCTGTGTTTGAGAATTACCGATTTTAGTCAACCTTTTTTTTTCAAAATGTGGGTTATGCTGGAATTGTTGCTTTTTTTATCATTTGCTTTATCCTTGCTTGCAGAGTTTCTTTATTATTCTCTGTAGCATGTTAGTTTCAGCCTCTGACTCTGCAATTCTTATTCTTCTGTAGGTCTGAGCAGCCTCGTATAACCAAAGATGTAATTTGTTTTCATGCTGAAGACTTCTTAGAGGTAGTTCAGCGAATGCAATTAGATTTGCATGAGCCTCCACTCTCACAGGTAAGCATGCTATGAGCTGTTGATCAGGTGACCTCCGAGTCCTAAATCAGAGTTTTCACTCCCCCTCCTTTTTTTTTTCCCCCCTCCATTTTTTCCTCCAGTGTGTCCAGTGGGTTGATGATGCAAAACTTAATCAACTGCGAAGGGAAGGCATTCGATATGCCAGAATTCAGTTATTCGATAATGACATTTATTTTATCCCACGGAATGTTGTGCACCAGTTCAAAACAGTTTCAGCTGTGTGCAGTTTGGCTTGGCACATCCGGCTCAAGCTGTATCATTCAGAGGAAGAACTTTCTCAAAATACAAGTACTGTTGAAGCAGGGACCTCTACAGACCCCAAGTCTTCGGTTATTGGGCTTCAGACTGACAGCAGAATTTGTACGATGAGCAAAAATACCTCCGAAGACACCAAATTTTCAGATGCTCTACAGACGAAGTA
>NW_008825150.1:2692275-2706246 GCF_000699105.1 Pygoscelis adeliae
ATCTCACCGAATAAAAGAAGAACCCATGAATGTTGATCTTGCTGAAAAGACAGTAGCACCTAATGATGTCGGGGGCCAGAATGTTCAGACTAGATTGGATCACATTGAATTGACGGCATTTAAGTTGGAAATGGATTCTAAATTTGAACCTGGCAACAAGGACTTACAAGGCAAGTTATGCCCTGGAGGTCACATACATCCAGATGATACAAGACAACATAGTTCATCATATCCAAAACTGCATGGACAAAGAGAGGATGATTTTTTGTGCTAAATTTGTATATATGATTTTAAATTCCTTTTTAAATTTAATGATGTAATAATGTAAAGATTCATAAATTCTGTGAGGCAAGTTTGTGACTTGCCTTCGCATCTGTTACAGAAAATAGTTATGTAGCTTTGTAACATTCCTCAGTGCCTGTCCATAACTGTGAAGTATCAAAGCACTTAGGGCCAGATGCACTGTAAACACTGCAGGTTTAACATAAAGAAGTCTTTAAATAATTTTGAGTTGTAGGTTTTAGAGTAGAGCTGACATTTAACATATATATTTTTTGTAAGATGAGCCAGAATTCTTTTTGACAATTCCAGGCTTTTCCATAGAGCTTATTTATATCAATTTTTTCATTTTAAATGTGTCAGCACTGTAGTGTAAATATCTTTTTTAAAAATCTTTTTAGTGTGATTTATACTGAAATGTGAGCCGCTTAATAAAGGTTCATAATAACAGATTGGTTTTATTTTTGGGTCTGCAAAAAATGATTCAGTTAAACTGCCTCTCTAAATGGTTATGTTTCTACCTGCACTAATGCATAGGATGCCCTTACGCTACTGTGGGGTGAGGAGCTGTAGCAAACTGAGGTAGAGCTGAGGCATTCGTTGTAAATCAGGATTAGTCAGAAGGCAAAATCAGTCCTCCCTTCACAGGGTTTCTTACAGTTGCTCCCTAGAGGCACTCCCCAGACTCCTGCTGTCAGATGTGAATGTGGAACAGGGAGGCAAACCTTCCCCTGTTGCGGAGGACAATTGGACACCCAGTGGGCTCCAGGAGTGCTACCAGTAACTGTGCACATCTCTCTAGATGAGCTGGTGCAAGGGAGCAAACTCCCTTCTGTGCTTACCTCTTCCCCCTGCTCAAGCCACAGTTAAGACAGTTCCACTTCACATTAAAAAAACCAACAGCGACCACCCCCCTCAACTTAAATCAGTTACCTGACTAAAATCAAAACAAAGAATATTTAAATGCTACTTACCAAGCTGTAAAGGCCTCAACTTTAGCAGTGACCTGTAATTCACTGAGATACATTTGGATTTGAATTGCTCCCTATGCTGATAGTGCCAGGCAATAAAGATACTTGCCAGTGTGTCTAGTAGGAAGATTCCTCAGGAGTCCCAGTTTGGAAGCAAGAGTTGTTTAATTAAGAAAATAATAGTGGCGTTGAAGTTAACTGTTCTCCTCTCTCCCTGCCTATGGAACGCTTGAATTCTCTTCAGCTGTGTTCCGAGGGAAGAGGATTTCGAGGCTAGCTAGCATCTGATGTCGTAATTGCAAAAACTTATTAAGTCATTTAACTTATTTAATTCTTTGTGTAACATATTACTGTGTAGTTCAAACACATCTGAATGATATTTCTTTTTCAGGTAGCTACAAATAGCAGTAAACTGCCCTACAGCCTGTCTTTCAACTAAGTGTTTAAAACTTAAGATCCTAGGCCTGTTGTTATTTCCACAGCCCTCTGTGTCTCTGAATTTTTTTTTTTTGTGTTTTTCCCTATGTCTTTCTGAAAGCTGTACGTCCTTATGTACCCAGTTTATAATCTTTGATGCACTTAGTGATCACTTTAGCTTCATTTGTAGCAATAGGACAATGTGATTTCCAGGTGATGTCTAATACAACTACCTGAGGCCCTTTTATTGCAAACATTTTTTGCTTATGTTTGTTAAAATTCAAGATGTTACTGCGTACTTATGCCGGGCGCTAAAATCAGCCATTTAATGGATGAGTGCCCTGATTGGTTTAGATCTAAAATAGGTCTGTCAAGGAATTATTAATTAAAACAATATTTGAATTGCTAAACATTACTCCTACATAGCCATAATTATGTATTAGAGAAGCAATAGAAATGTGAATCTCTTGGATGTGGCTAATATGTCCTTAAGTCTTAACTGCTATTTTCTTTAACGCTGGCTAAGAGATTACTACCAGTTTTGCAGCCTTGGGGATCTTGCTTTCCCCTCACGCCATGAGCAAATGATTCATGTGTGACGTGGTAAGTTGTTACTCTAGCAGATTCTGATTTGAAAAACTAATTGGTTCATGTAAGAATGTGAGCCTTCCTGATAGAAATGTGGTCTCAGCTCCCTTTGTGTTTTCTGGATTATCTGGAAACTTCCACCCGTAATCTCTTTGGCGTTATGAACATCCGTACACAATTATGTAGCCTTCCATTCCCGTTCTCTGTGCCAGCCATTGGAGAACAGTAAAAGAGAAGAGCTGCAGGTTGTAGTTTGCACCAAAGCGTGCAGCTTTCCAAGTGGGTTAGCAGAAGGCTCCAGCTTTATCAAAACCAGCCTTGCCAGACACTGCTTTTTTTTTTCTGAAACAAACAAACATACGTTTTGTTTACTTAAAAAAAAAAAAAAAAAATCTTATTTGTATGCTGGTGATCCGTATGCTGATCATTAATTCTGGTTCAAGTATTTTTTTTTTTTTTTAATTCTGTCAGATTTTATTAAAGTGTATACATACCCCTTGACAGCAAACAACTTTCTGCATCGTAGGCCCTGTCCAGTCTGGAAAAATAAATCTTTGAAAATGGTTTAGCAAACATGACTTTACACTTAAGAGTAGAACTCTGTTTCCTTTTGAAGACCTGCTCAGCGGTCTTGACTGATACGGCCTCAAACTTCTGCTCAGGTATGTCTTGGTCCTGAATTTTGCTTCTAAACTGCCTATATCTTCAAACCCCCCCCCCCTTTTTTTTTTTCTTAATCACTTTCAGAATTTTAAGAGATTAAAAAAAAGTGGCAGTTTTTGCAGTTTTTTTGCATCCTTTATTTTTGAGACATACTAGATTCTCATTTTTAGACGATTCCTTGCAGACGGAATATGAACAATACCAGGATTACCAGTGGCTATCAGAACTCCCTTTGTACTCAAAGGTGTAAACACTCTGGGTCGACTGGCTATATGAGCGTATACTTCTTTCTTTGCTTTTAAAAAGAAAAGCAAAACCAAACAAAAAATCACCAAGTTTTTTGTTGTCTACCTGTGGAGTATTCATTTTGATGCGGTTGCTCTTTAAGAGGGGAGTACCTTTTCTGAGAATTTCGGCTCCCAAATTGTTCGTTAGTCTGACAAAGGTCTTGCTTCGGTTTCCAGTGGTCCTATGCTATAACCCCTATTCCTGCCGCATACAACTTCGTATTCAGACTCTTGCTTCAGCAATAAATCTTTCATGCCTTCTGATGTACTGAAACCAGTCTTTGCTTATTGCTTTTTCCCCCTCCCTGACTTCAGTTATATATAAATCTTTCTGTTACTTTGGCTGAAATCTCCAGTGTTGTAGTTGTCTCTCTTGGCCCTTGTTCTTCTGCAAATTGGAAAAATCTGCTTAAGGCCTATTGCCTGTACTGCCATGGCGTTGACATCTGTGCGTTTGCAGTGGTGCTCCAGTTAATGACATGATGTGCAGAAGTTTAGACATGTTTTCCTAGATACTGGTACCATATTTGTGGGTAGCGAAGAATTGCATTGTTACTGTCACTACTAATAGCTTTCAAGATGGTAGCTACTTTTTTTTTAACGTACTGAATCTTTTGCATTTCACTGGCAACTGACTTCATGTGTTACATACAAGTGTTACTCAGTGTTGTATCATCCCCCAGCCCTCCAAATGCCTGCAAATTGACTCTGAAACAGCATTTTCATTACAGGTACTGCTGGCATGCAGATTTTCCCTTCCTTGTTACTATAGTGGATATTTCAATACTTCTTTAACTGAAATATTAATTCTATCTAGTATTAGAAATAAAGTATTATTTCAGAGGGTGATGATTTAAGTATTCATCTGTGAAAGAATTCCTTGGTGATAAATAAAATTGATTTTTAAGCGGATACATATGTGCACAGTAAATAAGTTGGCATTGCAAATGATGTAGGAAATGGAAACGTAAAATAGTAGAATGCTGTGAAACGGATCCGAACATTACAGATTTGGGGAACGGAATAAGTCTTCCAAGAAACACAGGACTGGTATTCATTGATCAAAATGACTGTTTTCAAATATCTGCACGTGAATAAGGATGCTGAATTGATTGAAATAAATCCATGTTTTCTCCATGCTCATTGGCAAAATAAACTGTTGTGAGATAGCAGACTACCACCTGACCCTCCTAGGGTGAAAACTGTACTGATTCTGGTCCAGCGATAAAAGAACTTTGCAGGCTTCTCAAGCGTAATTTCATTCCTTTTCTTTCTAGTGGTCAGGTATGTCGAGAACCTTGTCCTTAGGCAGACCAGCGCCTGTTACCTTACGGTGAATGTACGCACGTTGGAAACGGAAAGGACAAATTTTCACTGGTCTGTGCTTCGCTGTCAGTGATGCTGTTGAGAATGTTTTCTCTGATTGTGAGTCACTGTGTTCAACTGATATTTTATTACTTTCTCAAATGGATGAAATGCACTTTAAAAACTGTGTAATAGGTGATACTGATATTTTGTGCAGATCCCACTAAGTTTGCAGCATACATGGGAAAATTTGGGAAACTTTGATTCCCATCAGTCATTCATTTCATTTTTCTTAGAAATGCAGATTATTTTGTGTTCTGTTCAGAAGCAGTGATGAACTTCACAACGTCTAGGTTGCTGTTTCTGTTAGAATCATCAGGGATACTGCTTTGCAAATCCAGTGTACTATATTCTAACCACTGTTTGTGCTGTGATGCTAATATTTCCTCTGCTTCGGAGCCGTGCTGTACTTGAGTGCCAGCTAAACATTGATCGTCTCATGTTCTGGTCATGCTGGTAGGTGAGCCTACTGACGAGGGCATTAGTCCTAAATAGTCCTTTAATATTTGGTGTACAGTTATGATATTCTGATAAAAACATTGATTAAAACAGCAGTTTAAACTTTGATTTTTATCAAGTTTTATTTTTCAATAACTATCTCGATATTCTGTTTTCTTTTACCAATTAATTTCCAGTCCACCTGAACGAAAGTGCAGTGCTTGGTAGAGCTTAGGCCCGTGTTTTAAGGACTATGCTTTTCATGGCGGTGTTTTTATCTGGTTGTACTGAGACAAAATAGGGCAGTTAGCTGGGAAAGCTATTCCGTAAGTGTCTCCAGAAGAAGAAAACCTTGAGCATCAGAGCTCTGTGTGTCAGACTACTGTAGCCTAAGTCAAGATCGCTAAAGCTATAGCCTAAGCATGCAATAACACTCGGGTACTTGTCTGTCTAACCGGTGCCGCTGAGAGCTTTTGTTAGTATCAGAAATTAAATTCTTAGACTAAAAAATATCTTTTAGCAGTGATTTCTTCCTAAACTTCAAAAGGAACACTGAGATAAAAACACAGGTAAGCTAAGCTTGGGTTCTCATTTCTTCCCAGTTTCTTGCTCTTACGCCGTCACTCTGTGCTGTATGAAGACTTCTTTTACGTTTGCCTGCTCGTGATGTTGGTTTTGTTCGAAAAGGCAGACCGAAGGAAATGGCACTTCTGAGTTGCAGGTTTTTCTACTCTTTATCCAACTTCAGTACAAGTACGAGGAGAAAATGTCAAATTAATCTTGAATAGTACTCTAGTGGTCCAACTGCAGCGATTCCTTAAATTGCCTTAGTCCCCAAAGCCTGATGCTTTTCAGCAGCAGGTTGATGCCCAGGCCTGTTCAGGTCTAAAAGGCTTATATGGGAGACTGACTCCATCCAAAGCTTAGAACAATAAAGGTACAGTGAAAAGGTACAAACACTCTTCTTCCAACTCAGCATAGTTATTTTTACCTCAATCTTAATTAAAAAGGAAAAAAAAAGTGTCGTGTTATACGACAGCGCTATGCTTTCCGTCCTAATGAATTCAAAGAACTTATTTCTGAGGAGGCAGTTATTCAGGAGCTTTATTGCTGAAAAGCCATGTTGTTTGTTCCCAAAATACAGTGGCGTTAAAATAGGCAACACCTAATGTTGTTAGAATTCTGAGTCTCTGAGGGTCTCATAAATTTCACTTTCATCAATACCTTTGTGTCACCCAGCTTTTAAACTGGGCAGTGTGAAAATTTCCATGAGGTTACTGTAGGATTTTGTTTCTGTACTGCTCTGCATGTATGTCAGAAAATGATACTGCTTCCATCTCTTAAATCATTTTGCAACTTTGTCCTGCGCTAGCTTATTTTTTAATAGTCGCCCATGCCTAGCAGTGCGTTTTGGATGCGTGTACACGCGTTCTTAGAGCATGTAGGTTAAAGGTGGGGATGTATGTGTCACACAGTGGTATTTTTCAAGTATAAAAAGAACAGAAAACTGGATACTCTTCTAAAATGGTGACAAATCAAGAAAAGCAGTATGAATAGGTAATTGAAAATTTTAGTTTCATGATCTTTCACACATGTGCATAGAGTGTTTTCCTTAATCAGAGAAAAGTAGATACTGGCATGCTGAAGTGTTCAAGCTTGTATAAATGATTTGAAGAGAAGTAAATGATGTTGAATATATATCTCCATTTACAATATATATCTATATATTATGTATACAATATATATATCTCATCAATGTACGACAGGTACTTCCAGTTTCATTTCAGAACAGCAAGCTTTTGAATTGCATTTTAAAACAAAGCCGCTGAAGGCAAAGTTCTCTCCTCCACGCCCTGCATCAGCTGCTGCAGGTAGCTGAGACAAGGTGTTCTCTAGTGCGCTGCGTACTTGGATCGTCATTTCCTTCTGCCTGTACCTCTGTGAGCCATCTCAGCATCAACTTCCCCTTTGCCCAGCCACCTTCATCAAATCCGCTTTTCACTCGCTTTGTTCTATTTAATGAAGATCAGTCCCATCGGTCTGTAAACCGAAGAAAAAGCGCGAGGAGAACTCGCTCCCTTTCAAAGCCGTGAGCAGTGCCTTTGAGAAGGGGGTGATGATGAATA
Source organism: Pygoscelis adeliae (assembly GCF_000699105.1). Taxonomy (NCBI): domain Eukaryota; kingdom Metazoa; phylum Chordata; class Aves; order Sphenisciformes; family Spheniscidae; genus Pygoscelis; species Pygoscelis adeliae. The sequence continues at coordinate 2,699,410 of NW_008825150.1, forward strand.
GCGGTAATTCCTGCAACAGCCTCTGGAAAGGTCACGGTTGGCTACAGTGTGCTTTGTGTCATAAATCCTTTTGAAGGAAGCCCTGATGCCACAGAAAAGGCTGCATGTACAAAGGTGTCGGCACCGTTGAGGTCAGTTAAATCTGATAGGAAATCCTAAGTCAAAAGGGATATTCCTCTTGCCAAAGTATCTCTGTAAGGACTGGGAACTTGCAAACTAAGTTGAACGCTTCCAAATGGCTGTCCCCTAAAAACATCTTGTGCTAAAGGAAATCAATTTGTGTGTGGCTTCTGTAGGACACCAGAAAGAAACGTCTGCTTCAGCTTTCAAAATCACTGTCATTTATTTCAAGGTTTGTAAACCTTTTAAAAAAAACAACAACAAAAAAACCCCAACCAAAACACTGCAATTGTTGGTCTTTTTGTATTGAATTAGAGGCAGCAATTAAAAGGAGATTTGGAACAACTGTGTTCGATTTGAGTTAATTAGAGATGCCAAACTTCCAGATAATTGTCACATCTGTGGAACAGAAGGGGTTTATTAAGGGGGCAGAGTCACCATTCATGGCCCATCTTGCTAATAATATACCAAGTCCTAATGTGGCTAGTTCTTATTCTCCCGTTGTTTGCTGTGTTAAGTTACAATGATCTGTTAACATCAAATAGAGACGAGTGTGTGTGTGTGCGCGTGTGTGTATTTGTCTTGTCTGAAGCGCTTAAATGCTGTTATGTGTTTGTGGCAATGTTTGTTAAGTGGTTCATCAAAGTTTACCTTAATCAGTGGTAGTTCTTTAGACGGTTGCTTTTTTCCAAATTTTTCAAGCAGCCTAATAAAAATTCCACAAAAGGTCTAGTTTGCCTTGGAATATTGCATCCAGGGAAGCTCAGTGACCCTAGTTTCCATTTGACAGAACTGAAGAACTGCTTAAGAAACCTAAACTGGATGTACAAATTAAGCATGTTCTCCATACTGTATATATACACACACATATGGGTACTTAAATAGAGCATGTATATGGGTGTGCTTGCTCTCGCCTCTCCTATATTCAGCAGGCCCGAGAGCATGCACCGAGATGGACGCTGCCCCCCTGCCCTTAGGATTAGCTAATCCTAAACACAAGCGCCATTTTAATTTGGGGAAGTCACAAAGATGGTGAAGGAAGCCAGTTCCTCACAGGAACCTCCTATGAGTGGGCAAAGAGTCTCTCAAACACATAGCAAGGTCCTTCCGTGAAGTATTTTTCAGAATGAAGTAGGGAATAGATACACACCTCCCAAAAAGAACTGTTCCTCATAGGCACTGAAGGGAAAAAAGATTTCTAGAGGGTAGTTTCAGCTGCCCATACGGTTCTGTGATGCTTGTAAACTGGGGCCGAGGACATGGATTTGCTTCGTAAAAGTTGACACGTCATTATAATAAAGGGGTTACAAATATTTTGCAGTTTCTTTAACAGCTAATGATTGGAAAGATTTTTTCTGTCTTTTTTTGGTCATTCCTTGGTTTCTCCTTTAGCAAGGCAGGACAGTCAACTGCTCTGAAGCAAACATGACTCAAATTCTTTCTAGAGATCATTTGTTACCTGATGTTCTGAATGGAGACCCATTGCCCTAGGCTGGAACAGGTTGTTCCTTTGGGTAAAGCCCTTTTGGCAGTCTCTGACAATGTGGTTCCCATGTATGTATGCCCACACCTGTGTGACTGATGAGCAAGCGGAAAATCCAAACACTTCAGGAAGATTTTTTTTTTAAAGGACAAGTACAGTCAAATGTACCTAATTAAATTTTTATTTGTGAGTCACTTCCTGTTACCTTGGACTGTTTCTCCTGCGCTCTTTTCAGCCACTATCCATTCTTTCCTACCTAGGAAATGTAAGTGGATCCATCCCTTCAGCATGCACGTTAACGATGTCCTAGGCAACTTTCACATTTGAGTTTGGCGTTATCGCAGCTCCCGGAAGAGCACTTTCAGTCACAAAATGGTTCCAGCTCTTCCCAGCAGTCCCATTCATCGCATTTGTTGCTTGTAATCAAGTTCACTTACTCACATCTGAGTTGCCAGTACTCTGTAAAGCCAAGGCTTCGCCCCCAGAGATTTAATACACTAGGGCATTAAAAAAACATCTTCCTCGTTGAAGTACCGCTTCCTGCAGGTACGGAAGCGTTACAGAACTCCCCGCGCAGCTTCAGCCTTTCATGGCACTGGTGATTTCTCGCTTGGAAAGGTAATCACCCTTGTCTCCCTCTTCTCTGGATCTTGGACTGCTGGCACAGTTCAGCTACTAGCTTTTTTCCCCCTAAGTAAACGTACTGGTTAGTGCCTGTTTCAGCAGCTTAAAAAACAGTGCTTATTTTTAGTCTTTCAGACTGGACGTGGATTCTCACTGTCAAAAAGAAAATGCTGAGTCACTTTATTCCGTTTTTGCTCTTACTTGGCAGCTATCAATTGTTACTGATTGTTAAAGCAAATTTAGCACGTTACAGAAATTACTGTTAACTGGTTATTTCTTGAGTGACAGTATAAGTAGTAGAAAACTTAGGTCCTCTTTCCAAGGCTTACCTAGTGTGCTGAATGCTCTGGGGTAGAACATTTGTGGTTCCTTTGAGAAGATCCTCTACCTGCATGTGAAGAGCCTGTATCTTATTCCATGTAACAAATAACAATAACAATCGTATTACAACAGCTTACGTTGAACAGGTACTTTTATTTACAAGAGCATATGTGACAGTTCTAAAATAAAAAGTGGAACAAGTCTACTCTCAGTCTTCAGCCTGGTTTAGAGAAAGTCTCCAGTATGACTGATTTCTTATTTGGCGTTCTAATTTGGAGATCGAGTTCGTGGCAAAGGTATAATAATCCAGTAATTCGGTACCACTCTCAGCGTCAAAAACCACATAGTATAGCTTAGTCTCTTCGTACATAGAAGATATTATATCCAAGTTCAATCATACCCCCAATAAGCAAGGCCCACAAAGGGATAAATACGTAGGCTAGTTTCATCGTAGTAAATCGTTGCAATTTAGCACAGAGGGCAAGGCAGAAGGCTAACTTAAATAGCATTGCAATGAGATACCAGGCTTTTTTCTTGATGTTTTGGGAGCCGTTGCGAGGATCGAAGCCAGACTTGCAACGTCCAGCCATTTTTACAATTAACATAACTAGAAGAATAGTATCAAATATCCAGACTGGAATAAAAATGAGGAACCAGTTCCATGGTGCTTTCTCATCCAACTTTAGCACCAGCATGATCAGGAAGAGTAACGTGAAAAGCCATGTCAGTAGCACTCTTTGCGCCAGGGACATTCTCATTTAAACAGCTTTGAGAGGAAGTCTTCCGCTGTCAGCAACAACCTAACAAAACAGAAGAGAGGGGGAAGGCATCAAAAGATGTCACTGCACAACCATTAGGCATATTCCTTAAAGGAGACCAATTTCTTGTTCTTGCTTTCCCACCCCTTCTAACCTCACCTACATTCCGTTTCCTAGCATTTCTTTTGTAAGTACTGTCCTCGGTGAAGCACTGTTTTGGTCCTGTCCACCATTCAGTTTAAGCGCTGTAAGTCAGCTGTGCAAACTGCCTTAATCTAAATTTGTTCTGTGAAACAAATCATGCTTTAATCCTAGACTAGCTGTCAGACTCATTTACTACGCTAAGAATATGTTTAGATCCATTTTCCTGCAGTACTGAGGCACTCACAGTTAACACCTCTCTCTCTGTAACAGAATACTCATAGTAAAATGTAAACCAGCTAACAAGCACAAGTAACAAACCATCCGAAAGATCCTGTAGTCTGCAGAGCTGCAGCTGAAATTGAGCCAGTAAGCACTACTACCGCTTTCTGTCAAGCAGCAATCTTAAAACTACTAAAAGCTATGGATGATGTTTGCGTTCTGGCGCGGGCACTGGCTGACAGGAACGCTGTTTAGGTTTATTGGCTTGGTAGTATATTCAAATTTCTATGTAGTCGTGACGAAAGAAAAACAAGGCCAAGTGCATCTGCCCCTACAGTCGTAAAAGTTAGTTTTTATATTCCTAACGGAAAGGCTTTTGCCACTGTGTCTGCCAGAAGCCTTTCACCGCTAGTGTAAAAAGCAGGGGTGAGAACAACTATGATCTTTAAGATTTCATGCTACAAAGACGGATAATTAATACATACCAGTGAAACAGTGCTGAGATAGGTTTCTTACTTATTTAAAAAAATGGAGATTTTTAGAAGTTTGATAATTCCCTTTAGAACACTGATATTCTTCCACTTGAAATAAAGAACTGAGCTTTGATTTGTTCCAGATTACAAAAATATTTAAATTACTGAAAGTGAGATGATGTGTTCTGAAGCATCTAATCCTCGCCACCAGATGCCGCGAGTGAAGGGCAAGACCTGCTTCCCCTGTGTCTCCTCAGTGCCCCTGGCCGCAAGCTGCTGCTTCCTCTGTCTTATTACTGATGCTCACAAGATCACCCGATTAAGCCTGTTAAACTCACTGAACGAGCAGAAATCTGTTAGCACCTTTTTCTTTTTCACTGGGTTTGTTTTTTGCCAGATTAGCAAGTCGAACCAACTTTGTGTTCAGATAAGCATCGGAACCAGGAGGAGAGAAGTAAAAGCTGCTGGCTTAACTGGTGAGGAGATGACCTGCTACATTAGAGCCAGGGGATAACAGTTTTGTACACCTCTAAAATTGTCCTACAGTTTAAATCTGTGTATTCTGACGATACACAGTTCAACAGACCTACTTTTTTGTTCAGTCTGGGTTTGAAGTGTCAATGGTTTGGATTTAGTGGATAGTAGTGGGATTTCTCTTAAGGAAAAGATCCAGTTTAGCCTAAAATAATCTAAATTGGAGTTACTGTCAGAGCATCCCCTCCCTTGTGTTAGGGCTGACACTCGTGACCCAGAGCAGGCCAGTTCCTTGAGCTGAACTAGCACCAAAAAAAAAAAAAAAATTTAAAATAGGATTTTTGTAGTTTGCTTTTTGCTGTCTCAGTTCTGCTCAGCTCACCAAAGGGTCTGGTGAAAGCCAGCTACTGGCAGGGTGGAACCGAGACCCCCTCCTTGGGAGGGGGTGAAGCTTAGCAGTGACACTAACATAAGACTTAATCGCTAAGCAGAAGAAAAACTGGAGGAGATTTAGATAGCATTGCTCTTTTCTTGTTATAGAACCATACCTAAACCAGCTGGCAGGTGCAGAGGATTACAGAACAATTACTGTGACCTGCCTGAAGCATTTCCAGTATTTTGAAAACATTCCCAATATTCTCAAGTGCAAGTCTGCAGCTAAAGTGGAGAGAGTAGTGATCTGAAACGAAGTTTCAACATTCCTTTCATGAGAACGTTTTTGAAAACCAGTTCTAGAAATCAATGCTACAAATATTACAAGAAGGAGAAGAATCTCTTTTTAGCAAACTGGAGAAAGCAGAAGCCAAAGAAACAGACTGGAAACTTGGGCCTGAAAGGAAAAAAGGAATTCAACACTGTTAGAACTATCAGGTTATCAGATACTTGAAGAAAGTGCTATCAACTGTCTCTGGAGGAAACAGAAAGCTACTGAAGGTGTATTAGACGGGGCTACTCAGTTTGAAGGTTGCTCACTTGATGAAAAGATTTTCAGTTTTTCTAAGTGTTCAGAACCACTTTGTAACAATTTTAAAAAGCACAGGCAGAGAACTCGGCATGGGATGACACTATGCTGCCTTTCTTTGACCTAATTAAGAGATGTAACTGCAAGACCAGGCAGGACTGCAAGGCTCCATTCAGTTTTAGAGGCTTTTTTGGATGAAAACTCAAGAAAATCCGAGTGTACTTTTGAGATCTTATGGTCCTATAGTCCAAGTAAAGGAAGCTACCAAATTTTAAAGGCTGACAGCTGGGGATACAGCTGACATAACGATGAAGGGTTTGATTACATGGAGCACTTGACCATCTCTCATTAGGAAAGAACGGAGATTATCGGCAGATTCTCAGCTAGAGGCCAGCTATCACAACAAGATGGTTAACACTGGAAAAAGGGTGCAGGTATGGTACAAGTCTGAACTAGCTCTTCTGTCAAAACACTGAAGGAATGTCAAAGGCAGAGTGTAAAAATAAAAAAAGCTCTCAACTCCTTACAGGACTCATAATTAGCAGGAAGTGAAAATTTTCAGTAATGAGAAACACTGTCTAAATAGCATTACTGACCTCGGTGGGATGAGCTGCATAAATAGACTATTACAATAGCTAATTGTATCCTGTTCAGAAGGAAAAAAATAAAGAGGAGGGAAACTTAGGCAGCTCAGTATTAATGATAATATAGATCTGTAAGTTTAAATTTAAACCTTGAACGTTGCCCAAAGTTCAGAAAGTGATATTATGCTGAAACCAAATTAAATAGAACTCTAGCTCAATTAAATGACATTTTAAAGCCGATTCAGTAGGTACAAGTAATTTAACACCTAGGAAGAAATATTCCAGTAGCCCCATTTTAAAACCACATTTAAAGTAGTCTGATATGAATACAGGTTAGGTACGCACAAGGTCTTCTTGCAATTGGTGCATTCTTCGTTCAGGTAGTCTATGTAGATTTAAAAGTGTAAATATAAAGTCAAACTACATCCCCTTAACTGGAGTGCTTGTTTTAGTGTTCTTCAGCAAAACAGAGACTCCCGAGTGCTGAATTTGACTGAAAAAAAAATAAATTTAGAAACTGTTCAGAGGAAGAGAACGAGGAAGCCGGCAAACCGGCCAAGGGTGCCGGGCTAAGCAAAGCCTGCGACAGCAGTTCCACGGCCTCTCGCGGTCCTCTGAAGAAGACTGTTTCCAGCACAGGCCCGATCCAGTCTCGGCGGGCACGGTCGCTATCCTC
>NW_008825150.1:2708032-2737276 GCF_000699105.1 Pygoscelis adeliae
TCCCGATGAGCCTTCGGCAACCGGGCTTGCTGGCCTCCGATGGCTAAGTTTATTGCGGGCGGTAGACGTTCAGTTGCGCGTTCGAGCTGCTGGCCGTTTCCGTGCGTGTTATTCCTACTTGCTAGGTCTGACTTCTGCTGTTACGCACCTTTTCCTTGGTAAGTTGCTTTAATGCATCTTGAGCTGCTTTAATGCCTGTGTCAGGTGATGGGACTTTTTTTCTCCTTTCCTTTAAAGGTCCTAAATTTCGGCATCTTCGCCTTCATCCCTGACCTCGTCTCCTTCTGTATTCTTGTATTTCACATGCCTTCCTCTTGTTTTGGTGCTTGCTTTCTTATTCCTTATCCCATTTTTTTCCCCTTTCCACCCTAATCCGATGACAGCCTGTCTATAGCTTATGTGTTGTTCTTGGTTTTCAATTTGGGAATCTAAATGTTAGGCTGCTTCCGTGAGTTAAAATTTCTTTTGTCGTAGTCATTTCCCTGGTGTTTTATTTGCTGTCTTTTCTAGGAGAAACAAAGGAGAGAGCAGTGGGGGAAAATGATTACGCAGTAATAGAACTATCCAGGTGTTTGCTTCTTTTACTTTTGTTTTTCGTACGTACTCCCTGAGTACATGTGACTTGGGTGTATATCATATTTGGTGACGGTTTTGGTCCATATCCTCAAGCTCTGCACTTGGTGTTTTGTCTTTTACTGCTTTTACATGTTATTGGTCACTTGAAAAGTAATGCTGCCGAGTCTTGCATTTTGTTCCAAATTTGCTAGCGTCTTATCCATCTGTCATATAATTAACTGGAAAAAGTAATTAATTGGAAAACCTGACTGGCTGAAAGTACTTTAATTAATGTTCCGAAATTCTTTGTGATGAAACATTCCTACAGAAAATACAGCTGGGTTTTACAATTTTGACACACGAGTTCTCTGATAGGAATGAGACTAAATGCAGTGTGTCATCAGTAATTTGCCCGCTTATATCTTCCTGTTGATGCTGTTAAACAGATGGTGGTATCTGTTTTATCAGGGAGAAGTGCATCACTTGAAATAACCTGTTAATCCTAGTAAGTGAATCCTAGTATCTTTAGCCGCACTTAGAGCGGTCGCTAAGTGGCGGAAGGATATATTTCTGTTATATACATTAGCGCTTGGCAGGAGATGTTTTTGTTTTCCTGGGGTTAGAGGCTAAAAGTGTTTTGTGAATAAATCTCCGAGTTATAAATAGCTGTATGTATTTGGCTATTTCTGTAGCTCTGAAGGTTTTGGTGATTGTCTTTGATTTGCCTCTTTGTATGTGACTCCCTGGAAAGGATAACCCTTTTCTCAGAAGTCTTATTTTTGTTTCTGTAAGGTGTTTATGAACTGATGTATGTACACACATCATACTTCTGTCAGTTTTGACTCCCCCGCCCCCAAGCTCTACTTTACAGTATCTGCAAACAGTTTTCATTTCTGAAGGTGGAGGTTGAGAGCGATACTTGGAACCGGTGTGCTTAAGATCCCGATCCCTGTTTGAAGTGGAATGTTTGTGCAGTTGAATTTTCTGTTGCTATGTTTTGCTGCCAATGTATGTTTTTATTCTGGCTATAAATATCATAAAGGATAAAACATGAGCCTGAGTCATCTGAAAAAGAATTTGGAAACCCAGTTAGTTTAATTCAATGCTTGTAGTAGAATTTTTTCCTCTTGTATTGTGTGGAATGTGACATACAAATAAATTGTCAGTAATTGTTGGGAACTCCACGGAGCATTTCAAGTATTCCGGTAGTACTGGATTTCTCCCAAAGCAGAGTTAGCTCAGCTTGTCTCAAAAAGTTGGTCCCAGCTGCATCCGTAGCTGCCTCAGATTGGTGTGAATTCTGGGAGAACTCAAAATCCTGCGGGCTTTGAAATAGGAAACAGAGTATTGATGTTGTATTAGAAAGGAGGCATAGGTGTGTTAAAAAGGCTTCCAGTCAACTTTGTCTGAGGTGGTTAACCAGGCAGCGAAGGGCGGAGCGGCTCTTGGAGTTGAACAATGCTGTTCCTGTCACAGCTGGCAGGGGTCACTGGAAAGCAGTGGACATTATTTCTTTCCCAGTTCTCCAAAGTTACATACACCGCCTTCCCAGGCTTTTTCTAAATACCGTATCTTCTATTTGTTTATAGTAGAAATTTTGTTAAAGAAATAAAAACATCTTTTTTTTTCCTTTTCTCAGGACCCCTGTGAGTGAGAGTGATGACAGTCACAGGGCTTTTTTTTTTTGTCTGTGAGGAAGTTCTTTTCATAAAGAATGAAAAGAATAAAGAATATAGAATCCGCATGCTCTACGGATTCATCACCGAACAGTTTATGTGAATTTTTAGCAAGGCTTACAAGGACACAAAGTTTGTACAATTACTTTCTTTGTCTGTCTTCTCCTGTTTGAGTAACTTCTTTAGTCAGTCAGATGACGAAACCAAATTTAATGGCAACTGAAAGACATTAAGTACCTACAAAGTGACAAATTTTTGTAAAACTTTTGACAGGTAGTGACCCAAATTAATAATCCCACCCGAAGAAAGGCAGTTATAATTGAGTCCCTTCTTTCCTCAGAAAGAGAGCAACTGCTGGCTAGTCTATGTGCTAAGCTCTGAGCCATCGTGATGCGTACTGCTGCTGGCCCAGCCAAATAGTTGGGGCAGTTGGTAATACGGGTGCGGGACAGGAAAAAAGAGTTGGGTGAGGTGGAGAAGGACAAGAGGGAGCCATGGTACACTGGTAAAAACAGAGTTAATTGCTTCTGCCCACGGAACAAGGTAGGCCTGTTTTTTCTGTAATATTTTTTTGTTTTATGAAGGAAACAAAACAAAACTCTTTTAGGATACCTCTGTCAGAGGTACTGCTCCTTCTGACTGCTCAAGGACAGTTGACCACTACTTATGCTAAGATATGTAGTGGCGTGAAAAATAAGACTTTGAAAGCTTTAAATTCCATGTTTTCTCCTTTGAGTTTACTGTGCCGTTTTTGTAAAGGTCCTTCTTGCTGAGTACAGAGGAAACGGTTAACTACTTGAAGAAATTATATTCAAATTTGTAAGGAGAATTACAAAGAGCTTAATAAATTGCCTATAGGAGAAAAAAGAGTTAATAGTAATGAGGGCTATAACGTGTTACTGTGTAATGTTTGGGTATGCTCTACGCCTAATCATAGAATAATTTAGGTTGAAAGGGGTCGCTGGAAGTCATCTGTCTGGTCCAACCCCATTTCAAAGCAGAGCCAGCTTCAAAGTTAGAGCAAACGTATACATATATAGAGAGATACCTGTTACATTGTCAAGAAATTTGGAAATATAGCTTATGTTTGTGGTTTTTTTTTTTTTTTTTTTTAGTTGAGGGGAGGATATCAGAGAGTTCATAGAGCTATTCTCTCGTTTCTTAATTTAAATGTGTAAAGGGAATTTTTCCCAAATTCACTTCTGGGAATACTCTTTAAGTGAGACACGTAGTGTTCAGTATTTAATTCTCTGTTCATTTGAGGTGGTCTTGGTAGGCATACTCCAGAGAGATTAGATGGCTTCCTGGAATGAGTCCAAGCATTGGATTGAACTCCTGTTTGCAAATATATTTGTCGTTCTTGTTTGTAAAGAAAAAAACAAAATACAATTGCAAAGTGGGAGAAGAACTTAAAGCAATATAGCATCAAATATCAAGTCATGCAAGCCTTGCACTTTGGAAGTTGGCCAGCGCCAGATGCTTTTTGGGGTTAGGTGGTTGGCAGATGCCAGCCTGGCAGCTAAACACTCTTCGTGTTCAGCTGTCTTAAGGGACAGTTTGTTCTATGCTTGCCACAGTGCTCATACGCTTTCCTTGGTATTTGCTACTGGCCATTGTGGGGTCAGGTTAGGTGGAGAGTTTGTATGGCCAAATACAGCCTGGTGATCTCTTTGGACATTTTCTTGCATCCTGGGTCATGAAGCTTGAGATTCCCTCAGCTGTGTGTTTATTTTTTTCCTATTATTGTGTGTTTAAATAGCTGCTTTCTTTTTGAATCTGAGTAAAATCTTGGCTTCAGTGACTTCCTGTGGCACTGAGTTTAACAGTCTAATTATGTGTTGTAATATAATATTTCTCTGTTAAAAGTTTGGCTTTGCTATCAAGCTCAGTTAATGAATAAAGTTCCCTGTATTATTGGAAGCTGTTGTTTTCTTGTCTATATTTTCTGTATATTTCTTAAAGTCTCATTTAATTTATAATTCCTTATTTTTCTGTTCATACTTGCTTGTCTCAACAGGAGAGTCTTTCAAGTGGTTGATAATTCATAGCCTTTCTCGGAACCCCTCTTCCTCCCCCAGTATTTTAATACTCTTCTTCAAATAAAATACATGCATTTCAGGTCAGATTGCACAACTGATCAGCAGAGCTGTACTGCAGTGTTTTCCATATCATTCCTCTTTTATTCAGGTGTCTCTGTGCTCTTCTGACTGTAGGATATTGAATGGAAGAGCTCAGTGAGCTGCCAAGTTTCCTTTCCGGATTTGAGATACCTGATTTTAAAGCTTTGTGTGGTGTATGTAGTTCACTCCCTGCCCCTAGATATCATTTGCATTATTGATACTAAATTCTGTTTATGTTGCCTATTCATTGTTAAAGTTGATCCATTTTCTTAAGCTTTGCTAATGTAAGATTAATTGTCATCTGGAAATGTTACTACTGCAAGTTTTCTTTTCTTCTCTGATGTATAAAAAATAAATACAGTGAGCACTGCTGGACCTATTTACATAAGCTTGAGGTTTGGAATAACAGGGCAGGGCTCAGTTCACACCATTTAAGGACTTAACTTAGGCAGTACTTCATAAAAACTCTAGGCTACTGCTCTAAATAGGGGGAGGAGGAGGGGGGAAAACAGCCTTAATTAGTCCCAATTAACTCTGTTAATGGTACTTCTGAAGGCTTGCAGGTGGAGATCCAGGGTGTTCAAGTTGGCTTCCATCAGAGCTGCCTCAGTACTGGCAATGGCATTAGTGCTCGTCTTATTCTGTGGTCCATAGATCTGTGGAGCTAATTCAGGCGAGAACTGCTCATTTACTTAGTAATGGTAGTCAGATCCTTGAAGTTGTCTCCTGTGCGATGGGCTCCAGTGCTGGTAAAAAGAGGGATGGAAGGTGGTGACTGAGGAGGAGGGTGGACTGTGGTAATACTGGTTTAGAGTGGTTAAAACAGTTGTGAAGCCTTGTTAGGCCACCCTGACCTTCTCCATCAGCTCTGTGTGGACCTTACGTGTCTTCAGTGAGTGATTTCTTCTGCTGAAAGTTCCCTCTTAAGAGCTCCGGGAATGAGTAGGAATGTGGGGCACCTCTATTTATTTGTAAGCTAACATTAGCTGTCAGTGCCTGATGAAGCAGTGGCGTGATGAGTGTCTGTGTTCATCTTTCTCATGAAAGTCTAATGGTTAGCCTACTTAGAAAGTTGGAAGAAGTTGCGATTTCTGGGTGCACGCTCATCCTGAGTGGCTTTAACGTCAAACCTCCGGAAAGAGCTAGCCACCGGGGCATGTGTATACTGAATGAGATCCTGAGTGTCTACCTCTGACACTACAGGGTGTTCAGGTATGTGGAAGCTAGAGGAACATAATGAAAGAAGACTAGGAAGATTGAGTCTGAGTTTAGTTTTGGGATTAGGACACTTCTATGTGAAGGAGAATGGTTCCCAGATGAGCTCCCTAGGATTTGTGTGCACTTTGCTTTGGACTGACACTGAGTGGAAGAGGTAGCAGACCAGCCGTGTGCGATCCAAGGAGCTTCTAGGCACCTGAGCAGGCAAGAAATAGGTCATTCTATTCAGTCTGGATGCTGCTATTAATTGTTATTATCCAATTAGCCTATTGCAATGAAGAATGTTGACCTCAAAATGTGTTCAGTTTTCTGGCTGGTTTTTGATCCGTGGCAATGTTTGCTTTTCACAAACAACAAGTCTATTTAGAAGTCTTTGACATCCTTCCAAAGGCTCTTTGAAAGTCCACATACGTTTTATCGCTTTCTCTTGTTTATCAGTTAGTTTGACACGTTCAGAAATACCGATAGACTAAGACATGATCTTCCTTTGCAGAAACTGCTGATTAGAACCTATCAGATAGTCTTTCAGGTATAATGGTGTTCTATTTTTAATGATTGTTTTGAGGAGCTTGCCAGATACACATGTAAGGCTTGTTACCCTGCAATTCCTTGCTTGGATCGCTCCAGAGACTTTTTAAAAAATATAGGCTCAGCATTTGCTGCTATGTTCCTTCAGAACAGTGGTTGTTATAAGAGACTGCAGCTTTTTCTGTCAGCTCAGCCGCTTCGTGCCTCAGCTGCTTCAAAAACTTGCTGGATAACTATTTGTAGAACATGATGCAAACTTGGTCACTTAGGAGTGGTTTTCAACTTCCTGACTGTACTCATCGAGAAGCCACAACTCTGCTGTGCCTTGCCTGGTGACAGATAAACACGTCTTCCTAAACACCAAGTCAGTATTTTCAGTGAGCAAGATTTATTGCTGCAGGAAATTACTGTTGTGTTTAGAATCACAAGGAGGAGAAAAGGAGCATAGCATTTTGTTTCAAGGTGACCACTATATTTTGCGTTTTTTTTTTTTTTCCCCAAGTGTTTGTTAAGAAGAATGTGTATATAAATGAAAAACATAGTCTATTCCTTAATAAAGTTGTTACAGTTCTAAGAGCAGATGTATACACGCAATATTTCAGGGATTTCTCATTATAAGATTGTAAATATGTTTAATGGGATATGTATGTATGTGTGTAGTATTCAGTACAAAAAACAGGAATTAAAAAGAGCAGAACTTGAGATTGACCATATACTGTGTTTTGTGGTTTTTTTTTTTTTTTGAAGATGCAGCATTTTCAGAAATGTTTTGGCTTGTAGATCTAGCATGCTGGCAGCAATTACTGCATTTGGATTAATGGGAATTTTGTGACTTAATATCTCTTATAGAAGAGGCAAAATTAACTTCATTATAGTCCCTTTTAAGGGCTTGAATTTTTTCCACTTCATTAAACAGTAGAATATGTTTAAATATTAGGAGCTTTTTGCTAATTAATAAACACTGCAGCAGGCTCAGGAGTAAATTACGAGAGGTGTGGAATCCTGGACTTCTCAGTACACAGTCCTTCCCCCCCTATTTTTACAAGTAAGGTAACTATGAAATTGTGTCATGTCACTTCGAATGGAGCCATGAACAGAAACCAGTTATGTAACAAAATTAGGAAATTTGCACAGACCTTAAGGCTGAGGGCATAGATTCCAGAAATGGCTACAGCAGTTGCCACAACTGCACGCAATGTTCTTTTCCCAGAACCTGAAATAAATCTCAGAAATCCTGATACTCAATATTTTGCTACTATTTCAGACAGTTGTGTAATTCACTGGCAAAACAAATATTCCTTGGGAGACAGTTATTTTCTGTAGTACTTCCTTGCTGGTTTGTCCTTCAGGTACTGGTGTTTTTACTGTGGAAGTGAAGATGGTTGAGTCAAGCCTACTTCCCATCAGAATTTGAAAACTGATTCTCACTGCGTGCTCTGTGCTGCAGCTGCAGCTGTGGCAGCTTCCTGCCTGGGATGGTAAGTGATAAAGGGTGTGAGCTTATAAGGAAGAAAATATGCAGTGGCAGAAACGGGATCAGATACCGCAGTTCATGGGCAAAATAGGCCTGAGAAAATATCTGTTTTTCAGTAACTGACACCTTACTGGAGGCACAGGCAAGTACGGACATGCTGCCAAATGTCTGTATGTGTCATGATATATCACATTTGGTAGGTCTGTGTTCATAAAGAACAGGGCTTGATACACAGCAGCCAGCACAGGGTCTGATTCATATTTTATTGTTGCTGTTGTTGGCCTGATAAACTCCTCAAATGAACAACAAAACTCCCCAAACAGATATCTAGGGAGGTTCAGTGGTTTTTTCACCAGTTGTTTGGGGGTGATTGTTTTTTGGTTTTTGGGTATTTTGGGTTTTTTTGAGATAGAGTGAAAAACAACATTGGAAAATTCACTCTCTTTCATGAGCAGCGTCTTAGGAATGCTGTTATCCAAATTTAGCATAGTTGCTGGTGTTCTCTGGGGAAAGCAACGATGTTAATTCCTTTTTATTTACAAACTATCATGCTGTTCCTTTGGGAAAGCAAGGATGTTAATTCCTTTTTATTTACAAACTATCATAACCTTGGATTGCAATGCAACAACTTGGGGGGGCCTTGGCTGGCATGGCAGCAAGAGTACTTTTCATGCTGGCCGCTGGCTGTGGTCCTTAGGTTAGCAGTGTCTGATTTTTTAAATTTAATTTTATTTTTTCCCTTCCCTTTGGCTGCTTCAGATTTTCTTAAGACTAGCTGAAAGGAATGTGATAAAACTTCCACTGGAAGGTGTGAACCTGGGAGCGACAAGTTTCTCATTTGCTTGTATACAATTTGCAATTCTGAAATGCTGTTTTGAGAACAGCGATGTATAGATAAAGTACTTAAACAGAACACTGACTGCATTATATAGTATTTGATGTTCCTTTTATAAAAGGAAATGTAGGTTTAATGGTTTATTTGTTAATGCATGTGAAAAGAATGTGTCTTTTGAAACACTGCTTCAAGGGTTTAATCCTGTTCTTGGTGGCAGTGGCAGAACTCCCATGGATTTGAGTGTAGGAAGGATGACTCCTGCTGAGTTTTAGTGGTGTATCTGCATCACATTGTCGATACCCGTGTTGGTTTGTTTTGTCATGGCAGAAGCAGCTTTTCAGTCAACAGCAGATGCCTAATATGACTAAGCTGTTTACTGGTCTCATTTAAAATTAACCTAAAATATCAAACAATGTCAACAATTTGATGATAATGTTAACTTTTATTTTGATGTTGAACCTGAAAGTGAGGGTTTTTTCCTCATTAAAGTTATTTTCTAGATGTGTGTCAGCAGGTATAATGTTTTGCTGTTAAGTGAGTTTGTGTGATACAGATGTTGCTACAAAATCAGTGGTTTAGGCCGTAGGCTTTACTGTTCTGATTCATTGTCTCTTCTTACTCTTCATACCAGGAAATCTTAGTGAAATTATGCCTGTGATTGTAAACTGTAATATGGAGGATCTAACATAATGGTAAAACAGTTCTATTGTGGAAAGCAGTTGAAACCAAGTTCTAGTATTCTCATGGCTTTATGCAGTAACTTTTTTAAAACTGCCTTTAATTTGCTGCCAAGAGAAGTTCTTCTTCTGAAGGTAATAAAAAATCAATGGCATTTTAAAAAAGCATTTGAGACAAAAGCCACAGGTCTGCAATTTTACTCCTAATGATGTCTAGTGAACATGCCAACTTCATCATTCCATGATCATAATGAGTTGAGAAGGACATTCAAGTCTTGACTCAACAGCTGGATGGTATCCTGACCATTCAGGTTAGGATTGTTATAAAGGAAACAGGTTCCTTGGAATACTTAGTGATTCACAGTGTTTACAGGTAAGGAAAGCAACTATTTGCCTATGCTTCCTTGCTTGTGTTGTATTTTTAATTATGTCCTTTTGCTAGTTGACACTGCTTAGACTTGTATATTCTTCCAAAAATTGTCATTTTTTGCCTTTGCCACTATGAGAAGCACAGTTTTATTCTGAACTTCTGTCAGAGTTCAGAATAGATTTTATTTTCTGTACACTGTCATTTAGAAATGTATGCATTTATGTCTGACTTGGGTCACCAAAACCCTGTGAATATGAGTAAAATTTTTAAATATACTTACTTTGAATTTATTTAAATCTGTAGTGTAATATCTAATCCTGTCTTACACATAAGCACTGCACTGCTTGAATGAGCATTTAACTACCTGAAGACATCCAAATATAGACTTCTGTGGCTTTTGAAAAACTGCTCATTTGATTGCAAGGTGTAGTGTGTACTTACTTAAAATGGAATATGATCATGCTCTGAAATGGAAAAGAAATAGCTAAGAAAGCCCACTTTTGAATAGGGATCACCAAAACCAGGTAGTCATCTATTTTTAGTTTTAGGGAAGTAATGAAGTTTTGACCAAAACATGTTGCTTGTTATTCGTAGCATTAACTGTGAGTTTGATGGAAGTGTAATGAACGGCTCTGTTGAATGTCACAGAGATGTTGTGATCAAGCTTTTATATTTGGATGTTCTGTCTAATCTCTGAAGTTGGGAATATTTTTTTGTGTTCCTCTTGTTTCCAACTAGTTAAGATTAAGTTAATCTTGCTGTAGTTACTCTTCACAGGACATTGTACAACCAAGTGCAAAAGCTGGTCCCCGTCCCAGATGCAGGTATTTGACACAGAACATGAAACAAATGGCTAGATCTGCGGAGGATGGGAGGAGAACAAGGCAGAAGAATAGGCAGTGCTCTGTTGTGCTTGTGGATGTGTATCAGCTGTTTTGATTTGTTCACTTTATCCATTTGGTACTGATGTGCCTTAGAGCCCAGCTTGTACAGTCTGACGTCAGGATCAATACCAATACAAATTGTCAGCTGAATAATGTATTAACTTGTAATGAATATGCAGAGTTCTGAAATTGTTGCAATACTTAGTCTCCTGCGTAGGTGTTCAGTGAGCTGTGGGCAGGTGCAGAGTCAGAGCCATCTATTTAGATTACCCATATGAAAACCGTGCGTAATCTAAACAACAGGTTTGTTGATAGAAATCAAATAAATTAATAGTAAAACTACTTCATTATACTTGGTTTATAGTTTTGTGATGTAATTGTTTCTTGAGGCAAAGGGGTTTTGAGTGAATTGGAGGACTACTGCAAAAAAAGGTTGCTGCCTTTTAAATGGCATGTCTGATTTTAGCCGTATTTGACACAGTTGGAAGTCTTGGATTCGCAAGTTAGCATCGGTTTCCTGAAAAATCATTGACTGTGGAGAGAGAGAGATCAAGTTAATGTAGCTGTTGAGGGAAAGGTTCCTGTGCAGGTTCAACAGTTAGTTCTTTACTGCCGATAATGAGTTTCTCTAACATTTTTCTCATCCTGTAATTGTGGTGGTAGGAAGTAGGGTATATTGTACGTGAGAGGGGATGTTGGTTTAAGAGAAATGAGAGGGAGTTAAAGATTCTCCAAGATGAGTTCACAAAGGAGGGGAAGGCGAGGGGTGCAAGTGTGATCAAAATCTGTATGGCATCATTCCTACATCGGCACCTCTGTGAGCAGTGGAACCGCTTTCGCTGTGACTCTGCGATGTGGGTCACATTATGTGAGGAGGCTATGTATGGCTAAGGGTTTTATGTTGCCTTGAGTCTATAGTACAGTGTAGCAAATGATTTCAAATTTAAGTTTACTTAAACAGGTTTTCAAACAAGAAAGCAAATCCTATTTTAAGCTTTGTATGGGTGAGAAGGAAGGGTAACCAGTCTATGCAATATGCCAAGTTATATCAAAGTCTCTGTTGGGCTCCATGCTTTATGTGATAGAAATATTTTTATATTTATTGTGCCAATGAATTCTTAATAACTGATAGTTGCTCTTAGAAAAACTGCTACTATTATCAGAAGCAAATAGGTCAGAAACAATTACAGATGTTGACACAGTCATGGCTGCCAGCTTTAACTGACTTGATGTGACTTACATGATGATACTATCAACAGTGGAAAAATTGCAGTGTTCCTTTGCTCAGCTGCACCAAAAGTCAGTGTCCTGATATTTCTGAAATTTGTTAATGACTGTCTAAACTCTCTCGGAGACATTTCTTTCTATTGTACTGTAATTTTATCTGAAGTTGTATAAAGGATATTGGAGTTACACTGCTAGAAATCTTAAATATAGTTCCTTTTGGGTATTTGATTTTTCTTTTTCGAAAAAGCTTTGTGAAAAATGAAAATCTATGGCATTATGTTTCTCAGAAATCCTCAGGGGCTGGTACAAAATGAATCTATTTGTTGAAGATTTGTACTATAGTATATATGATACATGTCCAAACTTACTAAATACAGTGTCTTTAAAGTAATGCACTGTGTAAAATATGAGTACATCCATACACGAGTCAGGGAAGACTGAATAAACAGGTGTCAGTGCAGAACTGAGTCTTTTGGAGGGTCATCTTTCCGAGAAATGTCTTGGAAGATGGCAGTGTTGATAGGGCTTTTGTAGAGGGAGTATTTGTGATTTGTGTACGAACAGCTGTTATGGTCAGGTAATCTAGTCTCTGTTTTTTTTTTTTTTAAACTGAAATTTTTGGTGATGAACAATGTATAATAAAGCGTCACGAGTTATTCTAATGCTTAGGCATTTCATAAAGACGCTTTTATTTTAATCTATTGCACAGTGTCAGTTTCCATCCCACCTGTTGGACATTGTCTTTTTCTTTGCCTTTCTTATCTGTGCAAATGCTGTAAACAAATGTCTTCTCTTTCTCTTTGTTTTAAAGACAAAGATCACCTTTAATCTTTCACTATAAAAACTGCCTACAGATTAATAACTCTTGTTTCCTTTTAATGAATAAATACAAGGTGCAATATTACTATTGATATTGACAAAGTTATGATAAATGTGATATTTTTATCAGAAATATACCCCTTAATCCTTTTTTTTTTCTGAGAGAGATCAATCTTGGAAGAATGCTTGATGCATAATTTGGTGTTTGGAGGCTAAACTACCACTCCTCCTCGCCACTGGTGAGGCCACGCCTGGGGTGCTGGGTCCAGTTCTGGGCTCCCCAGTACAAGAGAGTCACAGACATATTGGAGAGAGTCCAACGAAGGGCGACAGAGGTGGTGAAGGGACTGGAGCATCTCTCCTGTGAGGGAAGGCTGAGAGAGCTGGGACTGTTCAGCCTGGAGAAGAGGAGGCTCAGGGGGTTCTCATCAATGTCTATAAATACCTGAAGGGAGGGTGCAGAGAGGACGGAGCCAGGCTCTTTCTGGTGGTGCCCAGTGACAGGACCAGAGGCAACAGGCAAAACCTGAAACACAGGAGGTTCCCTCTGAACGTCAGGAAACACCTTTTTACTGTCAGGGTGACTGAGCACTGGCACAGGTTGCCCAGAGCAGTGGTGGAGTCTCCACACTTGTAGATATTCAAAAGCCATCTGGACACAGTCCTGGGCAACCTGCTCTAGGTGGCCCTGCTTGAGCAGGGGGGTTGGACCAGGTGACCTCCAGAGGTCCCTGCCAACCTCAACCATTCTGTGATTCTGTGAAACTGTGTTTGCGAAGTTTTTTTTTTTTAAGAGATCTTATGTTTTACCAATTGTTTTCTACCAATTATGCTTGATCCTGGAATTGTTCAGATAGTACATTTGGAAAACTTGTTTAATATTTTGAAGTTACTTATACTAACCTTTTCAAAGCCTTTTGCATAATCTGTGAGGAATTTATAGCTTAACAGGCAAGGAAATTCCTATTTTATTCTGTAAAATGCTTGCTGCAGTTATATAAAAATAACATTCTTAAACTTTTTGTAAACATAGGAAGGATGCTGAATATCAGGTGGAGCTGAAAACTTAAGCTTTTAAGTTTTATGTTAAAAGGTCACATGTGGTATATAGTGTGCCCCATTGACCTTTTTTTTAAACTGGGCTTGAGTATGTCGTATTTGTTTACATACATATAATTTTAAAAGGATCAGTGAGATGAAAGATTATTAAACACAAAAGTATTCAGATTTTTTGGCAAATATTTTAAGAGTTTTTTTAATTCCTTCTTTCTTTTCTTCCACTGGCTGCTTCCTGCCTTAATTAACAGTTGGAAATGTAGGTACTAAACTAATTTAACTGTTATTGATCTGTTAATATCTGAAGTAATCTATTTGTGAAATATTTGAGTTTGGTTTTAATGATAATACATTCATATCTGAAAGAACTTGCATATTGTAATAAAATATCTGGAAAGGATTCTGTAATTCTCACCTAAATTTTCCTTTGATTTTATAGAATGTCCAGTACGAGAGAATAAATACAATTTTGTAGAAAGACAGTAATTCTAGATCTGAAGGCTTTTTATGTTTATTTCCTTTATTCTTGTTTTTTTTTCTGAACTAACTCTGGCTGACTGATGACATGAAAGAAAACTTTTAAAATTAATTTTCAAGGTAGGAATGTTTTATGTAGGCTGAAAGTTTGTTTTTTTTTTTCTCCACAATGAAACTAATGATGGTGACATCAAAGATTAATTAATACTACTGCTATTTGCTACCGTTAAAACAAACATACCACTCTTCCTTGTTTTTCTCCTTTTGACTTAGTTTTAGTCTACTGTTTTCGTGAGTGTATTAATTTTATAATTAGTGGAGTTCTAGCACTGTTTTTTTTTTCCTCCAAAAATATCTACTAGTCTGTATGAAATTTTCTTGCATTTTATAACACGGTTATTCCTGGACTTGAGAATATTGTGCTGTGGTAATAACTATGGGTTGCTTGGTTGCTTAATTTATCAGGAAAAAAAAAAAGCTGCATGTAATATAACTCTCATGAGGTTCTCATGAGACAATAACAGATCATCCCTGTGCCACCTGTGTTTTACTGGGAAGGGTGGACAAAACCAAGGCTTCTGGTGTCCTGTAGCAGCAGATTTGTAGTTTTGTGTTCACTTAGAGGAGAAAACCCAAACTCTTACTGAAATAGTAATGAGGCAAGGTGTAAAGTAAATATAGCTGTTCAGCGCTTTGCAGTAACGGGAGTGTTTCTACATTTCCTATGTTGGCCTTCGTAGGAAAGGTGGAAGTAAAGTTCTGTCTCTTTCTGTTAACAGCCTAAAATGACTGTGTGAATTCAGTGGAATAAATGGCGTCCAAAGTAACTGATGCTATAGTTTGGTACCAGAAGAAGGTAAGCTTTCTATTTGTTTTTATGGTGGCTTTAAAAAAAAAAGTTGGCTTATTGTGTTTTATGTGTAAAGTATAATAAATATAAAATACTAGTGCACTGGTTAGCATTATATGAGAGTGAGTAGCTTGAAACTTTTCTTCCAAAAGTAAATAAATATTTAGTGACTGTATCTAATGAAATGGAATAACTTTTGGTCTACATTGAAGACTCCTCACTCCCTTGGCTACTTGTGCTGTGGAAAAAAAGGAAAGAAAATTTTCGTTCTCAGTAGAATGTTAATTAATGTACAGGAAAATGTTGTTTCTATAGCATATAAATGAATCCTTGCATTTAAGTAGAAAGTAAGAATTGAAACGTATTTTCTGTCAGTAACAAGGAACTGTGTAGTCCACACCCAAAAGAGATAGGCTAGGGCTTTTTGGAAGTTCATTAGAAAAAAAAAAATTAGGGGGGGAGAGGAAAAAGATCTCATTTGGAGATACATCGTTACAGTATCGCCTGATACTGTATCTTTTGATTAATGTTTGCACATAGTAATGTTGATGTCTCTTTCTAACTTATTTTGACAATTTCAAATCAGCATATCCTCTTGACATTAGTATGCCAGTTGGCTTATTCAGGGAAATTGCTTTTAAGAAGCTAAAAAATGTGCTAAATTTTGAGATGTGCTTCTTTACTAAGATATAAATAAAATGTGATGATTTTTTTTTTTTCTTGGTTCTCCATGATTTAGTAAGTTTCTGTGAGTTATTGTTTTCCTTGGGCTGCATTTTTGGGAGGATGCATCTTGTCCTTAGGAGAATGATGGGAACAGTCTTCAAAACAGAAATTCTGGTTAACTTCTAGCTAAGTAACGGTTAATTTCTAGAAATAAGATAATACTGGTATGCTTTGCTGAGATCTTTACAACTGTGAATTAAAGTACAGTTGGAAAAGCAGAAAAATGAATTGTGCTGACTTAATTTATATCGAACATTCAATTACGTATTAAAAATTTGAAAATAATGCAGAATTTAATGAGGATTTTTTGTTTTTGTACTGTGTACTCTCTCCCTTCTCTTATTCAAGCTTTACTAAAAGTATTTTTGTAAAAGTATCAGTGGAATTACACTGTGGTTTTGAAACGTTTCTTGATTGCAGGTCCAATCCCATTTTTTAAAGATTTGGAGGATGACTTGTAGCAGATTTAGTGTAATAAAAATCAGTGCAGGATCTTATGGAAGGGGAAAGTGATGCTGATTTTACCTGCTTCCACTCATGATCTTACGGATTTCATTCACTCACACTGTCATACTGATAATACTTAAAAGCACCAAGTTGTGTGCGTATTTGGTCTGGCCAGGACCTCTTTTGTGCAATGCAAGACATGCTGGCTATCAGATCCTCATCACATCTCTGAGGTTTTTTCGTTGGTGGTGATGAACTAGTCTTTGGACAGATCTTTTATGGTATTCAGCTTTATGTAAAAATGGTCCTTTGATGCAAGAAAGAGTCTGAAGTCTCCATAAATATTAAGTGAAGTTCATGCTTGTTATCTGATGTGGGTTTTTTTTTTTTTAAATACATGTCTGTGTTCCTGTCAGTCATACAGGAAAAGGAATGCCATATGTGATATGCTCCAACTTTCCATCCTCCTGATGTTAGGAAGGCAGGATCTTCTGCTGATGAGTCACTGTGCTGTGATCTTACAGAGGGCAGGCCTTCTGGTCTTGATATAAACAACCCATTCCTCAGTTTTACTTTTCCCCAGGACACTGCTCCTAACAGGATTACTCATTATCAGTACAGGTCATTCTTTTAACCCTTGTTCTGTCTTTTTTCCTAGTGATTTCACACACGTTTCCATTTACTTCATTCATAGCAACAACAATATTTCTGCTGCAAGTCTCTGTAGGCTTTTACAGAGGTCTGCTCGGACAGAAATTGCACAGCAAGGAGCTGTGATGAGGTGACTTCTGTTACTTCATGAAAGACTGGGCTATCTTCAGGAGGGATAAGATCTTGCATAAACAAAATTTAATTGCAATCCACATGTGGACTGGCATCTGCCACATGAGCAATCTTTGCTTCTTCCGGTATGAGGAAGTCGAGTCTTATTTTGTGACAAATGGCTGCACTGCAGAAATGTTGCATCTCGTGCAAATGTTCATGCTAATTAGATTGTTATTTCTTAGGTTCCATTTATTGAAGGTTCTCCTGGATCAGGCTGATAACCCCAAGGGGTTTTTTTAACTTTGTAGTGCAGTGTGTGATCCTTTCCTGGACGCATCTAAGCTCTTTCACCCATGTGCTTGATTTTATTTAGTTATTTATTTAAATCTCTTACATGGCACAGTAATTTTTTCCCTGTGGATTTGTTGTTTGCACCAAAGATTTCAAATTGGGGAAAAGGAAGCGCTATGCTAGTGGTTAGTGGGTACCAGGCACTTTTTTTTGTCCTTTCTGATACATTTCTATTATGTGATTGCTTATGATGGCAAAATACTGAACTCTGTGAACTGGTGGTTGCTTTCAGTGTTAAATTTTTATTTCAGAGTTGTCAAAGTTGTCCCACTTAATCAGCAGATCTAAAAAGCAAGGTTCCTCACAGCAGTAACTGAAATTGAAAGTGGGGAGGGATCAAAACTGGCAGTAAAACATTGTTTCTGGGGCAAGAGAGAACCAGGATTGCAGTCAGTATTGATCAAATTGATACGACTTGCCTATATGATAAAATGAGGAAAATAAAGTGTTATTTTGGGGAGGTATTTTCAGATTAATCAATTGGTGTATGAATGCCCTAAAAAAGAACATGAAGAACTTCTGATATTTATAGTCATACATAAAGAAGAACAATATATTTGAGTAGGTGGAGGCTGCATAAGTAATACTGAACAGATAACTTGTTCCTTATGTTTCTTTGTTTTCAATTTTAATGCATTTTTGGATGTATTTTTTGATGTATTTATTTTATGTCTCTCTACTGAGTTTCAAAGGTCTGTTGGTTTCTCAAAAGTAAGGCATTTTTATATTTCTTTAATGGAAAGAGTTAAGCAATTGAGCTCTTCCAGCCCTACTTCAGGCAAGTTTTCCAAACACCAAATTTACTCATATGACTCATACTATTGTCTGAAATTGAGCTTCTCACACGAGGATGATTTAGTAATGTGCTTAATCGTTTAAAAGGTCAGACCTTTTATTATGTAAACTTGTTTTTTGTTGTTGCAATCGATTTACTCTGCTTTTAGTGCATTGGAGCTCTTGATTACTGTCTTGTAAAAACACAATAATAATTTCTTAGTTATTTTAAGTTGGATTGTAAGATTTCAGATAGTATATTATACCAGCTTGTTATCTGAGATACAAGATTGCATGGACACAGCTTTACTGCTTCCAGTGATAGCTTGTGTTTCCTAGCTGGTACGAATACTTTTGCAAGGCATGAAATCTGAACAAATATATCCTGCTAGATACAGGTTGGCTCTGTAGAAAGCAAAATAAATTAAACCTCTGCTGTGTTCCTAGATGCACTGGAGAGTGCAGTGCTGAGATATTTGTGTGTCAGACAGGGTTTGTCTAGCTTGTTTTCAACGCTTTCTGCTGCACTGGTTCTTGCAATAAAAGGGTGTGGCAGAGGTGTCTGCATTGCTCTCTGGAATGGTTCATTACTTTGGTCCCAGAAAGCTACCGAGCTAATATTCACATAGATGCAGTTTGTTAGTTAATATCCTTAGGATTATGTGCGTTTACCAGAATACAGAACTTGCTTCAGATTTGTAATTGATGCATTTTATGGAGAAAACCATCATAATGTTTCCTCTGAAAAAATCTGACACCCCCACAATTATTTTAAACAATTTCAGTATCTGATGGTGTACCTTTCTGATACTGGTACTTTATGCATACTTGAAGTATTGCCTCAGTAACAGTAACTGATGTTAAAAATAATAAAATTGGTAATGTAACTTAAGCTTTTTGCATTAATTTCTTATAATACTTTCGAGCTTTACAGATAATAGAAGTGCAATTTTTGGTCTGGTTTCCAGTTTGGAGACTGTACATAAAACTACCTTAACTTTCTGATTTTCAGTCCTCACAGAAGCCTTGCTGCTAAAATGGGGAACTTTATACAAACTTGTTGATAATATTGCAGGAGAGAATTATGTTGTTCCTTCTCTTGGGGATGGTTGTAGGGGAAGGCAGAATGGAATTGAATGAATTGAACCCAAATCCTGCATCTGACTGCATATCAATTAACTTTGCCAATGCAGCTTTCTGCTGTTTCGGGTGTCCCTTGGGCACGGCTGTTAAAGGGCACAATAAAACAAATGAAATGTTTTCTCTCTCATGGCTTTAAAGGGCAAAACTAGAGTTCTAATTGCATTGCTTTAAGATCTGTAATATTCAGTATTTTACAGCTCATTAGTCCAAGATTGTACTTGCCAAGTTAATAAAGGAGGAAATAAAATGAAAATTATATCATTCCCTGACATGGATTTCATTCTTGGCCTTGAATTCACTTGATGCACTGGTGACGCTGGCACGAAAACCAGTTTTTGTCAAATAGTCGGGCTGTATGGCTATATTACCTAAAACTTGGGATGCTGAAACTGCATCAGTTCAAAAAGGTCTGCCTTCAAGTGCCAAAACTTCACAAGTGTTGGAGCTGGCTATTTGTGAAAGCATTGAGGGGAAAAAAAAAGTATGTTTAGAAGAGTTTCCTTCCATGTCATGCTGGGATTTGGTACTCAAGTTGTCATCTGACCAAATAGTGGGGATTGCCTTCAGCACCTTGTTTTGGTGAGACAAACCTCAAGTTTCTGAATCTCGTGCAAAAGATCACTCAAAAATTGGTGCTGTGGCTGAATGAAGCAGGCTTGCATTTTGCCTGGCTGTTGGCTTCCACGCCTGCTTTGCCTTCCCACAGACTTTCATGCACTTATCTGGTGAATTTGGTCAGGGGTCTAATCCAGTTAAACCTAAGACTATGAATCTGTAGGGAGCTGATGAGTGGCGGGGAGAGAGCGAGGACCTGAAATCCCGGGATTCTCTGATTCTTGAATTGTTTCATTATGCCTTGTGAAACTAACCTACCATTTTCTTTTCCTGAGAAAGGAAAGTGTGCCATGGGAAGTGGAAATGATCAGGGGCGTAAGGGCAGTGCTGTTTTAAAATCCTAGTTACAATGCTGGTAAAATTGCTGGATTTTCAGTGGTCTTCAGGGAATTACACTGAATAATGAGGCTGTCAGAGTGGTTTTCTTTTCCCAGTTACGTCTTGAGGCTGCTTTGTTTTGTGCAAGTACATAATTGTAAAAAAAAATTAAGAAAAAAAAAGTGTTGCAGAGGTCTTAAATTCTTAACACTTGGAGAGTAACTGGGCTGTGTTAGCAATAGTGCAGCCAGCGGGTCAAGGGAAGGGATTATTCCCCTCTGTTCAGCTCATGTGAGACAGCATTTAGGGTGCCGTGTCCAGCTTTGGGCTGTCCGGTACAAGAAAGGCATTGGCATTCCTTGGCATGCCCAGTGGAGGGCCACCAAGGTTGTTATGGGGCTGAAGCATGTGATGTACAAAGAGTCTGAGAGATCTTGGTTTGCTCAGTCTTAAGGAGAGAGGGCAAAGGGGAGAGCTCACTGCAATCACAACTACTGCTTTAGAGGCCGTGGAGAGGATGGAGCCAGGCTCTTCTCAGAGGTGCACAGGGATTGCATGAGAGGCAATGAACACAAGTTGAAATGTGGGAAATTCTGATTAGATATAAGGATAAAATGTTTAACATGAGGTTTGCTAAGCATTGAGACAGGACCCCAGAGAGGCTGTGAAATGTCTGATCTTTGGAGATGTTTGGATCTCTACTGGATAAGTGCTTGAGCAGCCTGCTGTAACTGGACCTGCTTTGCACAGGAGGTTGGGTTAGATGACTCCCAGAGGTTCCAACCTGTGCGATTCTGTGATGACTTTAGTTTGAAATTTGAAGATGAGTATACGTTATCAGAAGGGATTGTGCTTAATTAGGATTAATGACAGAGATGGAATCTCATTCAGTTTGTGCTGCTTCTTAGGTTTTGCTCGATAGTCCACTTAAGCCAAAGAAATGGTACTGGAAGTTACCCCTAGTGTCCAGTTCATGGCACTACAAAATGGCTTAGAGTAGGTGTTGGTTATTCCTGTACTCTCATTTAGTTTAACCTGCAAACTGTTTCTAACTATTCTTATGTATATAATTTTCCTTTATTTTTAATTGTGCGATGAAAAAAGTTGTTTCGTGTTTTTAGTAGAATCATAGAATCATTAAGGTTGGAAGAGACCTCCAAGATCATTGAGTCCAACCATCAACCCAACAACACCATGCCCACTAAACCATGTCCCTAAGCGCCTCATCTACCCGTCTTTTAAAAACCTCCAGGGATGGTGACTCAACCACTTCCCTGGGCAGCCTGTTCCAATGTTTAACTACTCTTTCAGTAAAGAAATTTTTCCTCACATCCAATCTAAACCTCCCCTGGCGCAACTTGAGGCCATTTCCTCTCGTCCTTTCGCCAGTTACTTGGGAGAAGAGACCGACACCCACCTCGCTACAACCTCCTTTCAGGTAGTTGTAGAGAGCAATGAGGTCTCCCCTCAGCCTCCTTTTCTCCAGGCTAAACAACCCCAGCTCCCTCAGCCGCTCCTCATAAGACTTGTTCTCCAGACCCCTCACCAGCCTCGTTGCCCTTCTCTGGACACGTTCCGACATCTCAACATCCTTCTTGTAGTGTAGTAGATATGCTAAAATCTATAAACAGTTACTCGGGGCAATAAGTAGGGCTGACTGATGTTACCAAGAATTAATCTGTAAAGAATGATACAGAAAAACTATTAATACATAGTTGATAAATGTTTAATTATGTATTATGGTACTCTGAAGGGGACGGTATCTTTGAAGTAAGCTTTGGTAAAATTACTGTTCAGTGAAATGGCTGCAAGTCCAGTGCTATTGCAGTTATTGCCAGAATTTAAGCAGGTCATTAGTTAGCAATTCAAACAGTTAAGAATAAATAACTCTTAAAGTTTTGAATTGCTTCATTTTACTGTAAACAGTTGGTTTCAGCTCTCCCTCTGGGGCCGAACAGGGAGACGGGAGGGGAATCTCAGAATCTTTTAGTAATCAGAGGTAACAATTCAGCAGTCATAAATCCAAAGTTCTGCACCTTAGGATATACAGCTTTAATGCCTTCATTGTCCTTCTCCATTTGACTAAAAGTAACTAAACTCTTCGCTATTAGCAGACAGTGTACAACTATTATATAGTGATTTCTATCTGTGGTTTCTTAGCTAAGTTTCTCTTAGCTTAGCTTGTCCGGTCCACATATCCACCATAAACAAAATTGAAAAAACCCCACCACCATTGAAAATGAAAAACATCCTGAAAAAAAATCATCCTGATGGTAGAAATCTGCTCCAACAGAGATAATTATACTGCTGAGCTACTAGATTATTGCCTTTACTGCAGTGGGGATCTGTTCATGTAAGAAATGAAATGGGGTTTAAAATAACTTTTAATAATCCTGTTCTGAGTTTTGAGAAAATGAGAAATGATTTGTCTAATATCTGAAACTGTATACTTAAACTAAATATGAAGCATTTTAAAAGGTATTTTAAATGAATAATATCACATATGTAGAAATTATTTATATATCATATCTTAATATTAAAATTGATACATAAAATCATACCTTTTTTTGAAGAATGTTGGCGTCTAAAAGTTAATAAAGCATATTAGCTGATATTTTAACACTAATTATTTTAATAAGGTGTTAAACTCTTAATTTCCTTGGTAGACAGTCCAAGGAAGCAACTTCGGTTTTTATTTACCAAGCTCTGTATCTTGTATCTTTTGGATTTGTAATACTATTGTGATGTTGCTTGTAAAAGTGTTTAGAGGTTTTAAAGAGCAAAGCTTAGCATGCAGGTTTCATTATTGATAAACATTAAAGTTTTAAGGTCCAGCAGGAAATGCTATGTATTCTTAGGATTATAATCTTTGCCAGTCTGCTTGGTCATAAATTATAAATGTCTCCTGAAATATTGATCGATTCCATTAGAATCAGAAGGCCTGGTGAGTACTGGGCTGCAGGTTGATACCATCACTACATTAGCTTAAAGTGAATATCAGTGTCATTCACAAAGCTCAAATTCAATCTTGATGCACATATGGCTTGTTATGAGAAAGGCACTGGGAAGAAATATTATGCAGTGCAGAAACCCTTTGCACTGGGCTTTATTTGAAGTAAAAATTAGCTGTGTTTTCAATAGCTTAACTTTTTACTTAGGCTAATTGCTCTTAATGTTACAAAACCAAACTGTACAGGTGCCAAACAAATTTTAGATATATAAAGAAATGTGATCAAATGCTTTCTGAGGTATTTGATTGGGAACGAATAAGTGCAGTTATTTTAGGTAATTTCAAGAGGTGCACATATCTCTTAAAACCAGAAAACGTTATGACGAGTCTGCACTTAAAAAAGATCTCAAATTTATTTAATCTTTCAGTAAAGAGCTAGCTTTATCAGGTGAGTTTAGTTTAGTTTTGCCAAATGTGTAATTGTATAGCTTAATATCCCATGCCAAGTATCGTACAAGTTAATAAATTCTTTGACAATTAATTACTTGTGAAGAAATGTTGTGGGGGTTTTTTCCTAGAAAACCTATTTGAAAGTTTAGTATGCTTAGTTAATTTAGGATGCTAAACCCCCACTTCTCCATTGTGAAAGAAGACTGGCAGAGTTTTCAGTCTGCATATAATCCCTTATATGCTGAAAATTTTAATAGCTGCTTGAAGAATAGTTGTTAATTCTGCAAATACATAAAGGAACAGAATTCCTCTCATCTTCTTTACTCGGTGTTTATTGAGGCACGGTATCTTGAGAACTGAACATTTTAGAGGTAACTGGTTTGGAGAGACTGGATAAATCTTGGCATTGAGGAAGCCTGGGATGCATGATTTAAACTAAATGTGTATAAAATAACATCTGCTAGTTTATCTAGTTCTGCTACAGGTAGGTTATATCACAATATTTTATATCTGTAACATATTACTGACAAGTTTCCTGCAACAGGGTTGTGTTGCTGTTGATGCTTGGTGATGAAAGTTACATTTAAAAATGATAAGATAGGCTCATTATCTAACGAGTTAACAAATAATTTAAAAAAGGTCAAGGGAGATTCTTTTAGTAATTTATTTTCTGCCAAATCTTAATAACTAAATAAATGCTATAGAATACAAATTTCAGATCCTCTTCAATTAGATATTTTATAAATTAAATTAGATAAATTTCTGTGATAAATCAGATTAAAATTGGGATATTGTGTTGTATAGTTTGCAAAAAAAAAGTCTTTTGCCAGTTGTAGACTGGACTGATGGATTGAAAATATCCGTGACAAGCTATTATACCAACAGTCTTGCATGAAACCTTGAACGGATTTTAAAAGCATTGCTTATCATTATATACTTAAAAATTGGTCAATTTTTGGACCCTTATATTTTGTACTTTAAATTTTCTTTGAAGGATACTGCAGAAATTGCAGCTATAATGGATGAGACTCCAGGTAGAGTTGGTGGGTTCAGGAGTATACAGGTGGTTGAGTTGATCGGGGCCTTCATGTTGGCCTAACAATTCCAGGCACAGGAAGCTTGAACACCTGCGGAGGAGCCCTGGGGACAGCTGCCTATTGAGGGAAAGCTTGCTTTGATCAAGTTTTGTGTATGTTTAAATTCTTCACGTTGGAAGCATGAATGATCTTATCTCTAGAAAGCTATCCCTTCATTTTATTTGCCTTTAGAGCTTAATTTCTTTGGCATTGCTAGATGCTAGACTTCTTTTCAGTGTCCTGCAGGTATGTACAATTGTAAAGAATTGCATGAATAGCCGAGAGCTAGAGCCTGCATGCAAACATGTGACAGCTTAATATTTAGATTTAACATGAAACATAAATTAGACGCAAGCAAATACTTGTAAATCAAAACTCTTTGAAGATGGAATTGACTGCTGCTCTCAATAATTTAAAACTGGGAAGGTTTGCTAGTATTAACTTACATTCTTGAATTTAATTCATACAGGTGTCTGTCATCTCTGGTAATCATTATATGTTATAATTTACCTTGTTGTCAATGAAAAACACTTTTCAATGAATTCTGCAAGGTATGTTTCACAAACTGTAAATGTGTTTTCCTGATGTAAGGTAGAGAAGAAAAAAAATTAATGCCCATGCTTTTTACTTGCCTTGTTTCAGTAACATTAGTTCTACCTATTTTTGTTTCATGTGGGAAATGAAGTGTGCCAGTATGCTACTTTATAACGATGCCTTTGTTTTCACGTGTTTCCTTCTGATACACTTGCAAGATAAGTATAGAGGGATGCTTATGCAGATGGAGAGAAGGGAAATGGAGTATCAGGTCTAAATTTGATGTGCTGAGCACGTACGCTTGCTCCCTAAAGTGCTTCTAAAACTTTCTTAAAACACAAAGAGGTGAAATTAGGTAGATTAAAAAAATTGTGAGAGATTGTAATGATACTTGCTGTCTGTAATTATCCCTTTAACTCTTTTCACTTTGCAACAGTATGCCTTTACTTAATAGCCCTGTGCTCAGATTTTAATAATTAAAGTTGATCAGAGGTGATTGGCCAGATCCACTAGTCTAATAAAATAGTTGTAAAAGACCATCTCCCTCGAAGTTTTTTTGTCTCCCTCATTTACCTCCTGCTGGAAGAATTGCTTTATGGGGCAATGTTAAAAGAAAAACGTGAATGGCAAAATCCCTACTTCCTGTCTTTTTGTGGAGACAGAAGCTGCTACCTAGCCTTGAGGGAGAAGAAACGTTTGTAGGAAAACACAACTAAGTCAAATTTTAAATCAGGCAACTTCCTTGCCTCAGATGTCTTCTGGGATCTGTTTCCCAGAATTCCTTTAACAAACTGTCTGTTTTTTTTCTAAAAGAAGAACGGTCTTTTAGAGACTCTTTCAACTCTACACCAGTTTCAGCTGTGAATGGAATTAGGAATACAGAGTTTGCTTTACAGCTTTATTGGCACAAAGGCTTCCTTCTGCATTTGTTTCTTGCATAATCGAGAGGGAGACAGACTTGCATCCCCTTTTCTGTCTTTGTAGAAAGAAATCTTTTTTGGAAGTGAGGAGGGGAGGACGCAATATTATGCAGCACAAAACCTCACTCGGGGCTCTTCTCGGTAAATTTCATGAGAAACAGGAAGGCCTGAAATTTCATTTAAAATGTATTTAGAGAATAAGCCAGAACAATTAGACATAAATGTCTGGGTGGAGTGGTTATTCAAGATACTGACTTTTTAATTGCTGGCTGTTATCCATGTGGAGTTAGCTCTTAAACTTCCTTTGGTTTAATTACTTTAATTGTAGCAAGTGCTTAATTCTGCCTAGTATAGTGCCTGACTCCTTAATTATTTTCCGCAGTCTACATTTTTTTCCCAAATGAGAGGTGCAAAGTATTTATTATTATTACCAAAAAGCCAGTAGATTTTTTTTCAGAGTCTTAAGGTAGCAAACTATAGAAATTGTTTGGGTACTTAGCTCTTGTGAATGGGAAATATTATTTAAATTTGAGAATGGGTAGTTCAGTAACTCAATTCACTGTTCTCACTTTCAATTTTAGATATGCTTTGGACTTTACTGCTATAAATTAGAATTTTTTTTTTTCTTTTTTCTCCCCTGATGGGTCAGGTTTAGAGGCACAGAAGATGCCTCTAGATTTTTTTTGTTTATAGGTGTGTTTGCCTATTGGCTTCCCTGGATATCTTTTTGCATTTATGTTGGATCCTTAGTTAAAAGATCCTTTTTAACCAAGAATAACTTTTTTTTAAATAACGTCTGCTAATTTAACACTGAAGACTGAAATAGTAAAAGACAAATCAGAACATTGATTTCTGGTTTAAGGTGTATGCACTCGTGCTCGGGCCTTCTATGTCTGTTGCAGTTCACGAACTGGAAGGAGAAGTCATGCTCTTGCAGTAAGATTGAAGTTAAGCAGGTTTGCCTAAATGGTGGGGGTTCCTCTTGCCTCTCTGTCAGGTGTCTGGACTAAGCTGCTTGTATCAGCTCTCCGCACAGTCAGTGAAGGGTTTCTGAATCTTGGAAAGCGTGTCTGTCTCTCCCTCGTGACCACTTAGCTGCTCAGAGTTTGTGATATGAATCAAACTGTGGATATGTAGCAGTGTGTGCACACATGCGTGTGTACGTGCATGTATATGTCTAGGTAGAACTGCTGGGACGGATAGGCTTTAAAGTTGACGTAGTAAGAGAGATCATTACTGAATATTTTCTAGAAATACTATCTGTGCAGAGTTCAAAGCAATCTGACGATCTGTGATAACTTCTTACAAAACTTGGATATATTGTCTCATATATTGACTCGTTCTTGTCACTATCTTACATGTGAATTTCCTGAAGTTTACCTTCTTCAAAATATCTGACAGTCATAGGGTGGCTTTCTTGTATAAACAAGTACAGAGTCATTTCTTAAATTAACTACAGCTACCTGTATTGATGGTTATTTAAAAAGACAGAACTCATCAAAACTGGTCTTAGTGCTAGGCTTTTAATAACTGCTTGCAGGATCAACCTTCAGTCTTTCTGTGGTTCTGCTCTTATAAATACACCAAGTTTTCTACAGTGCTGTGGTGAGGTTAGAGCCTGAGAGAAAACAATTCCTTTTTATTCCATTTTTTAACTAAAAACTTGCTCACGTTTAGACAAAACTAAGACCTTTAGAAGAGTTTCATGAGTAAATAGACTAGCAGCTTAATGAGAGTGAACAAATTTGGGAATAGGTCTACTATAGGAACATTATTTCACCAGTGCTTCAGCGGGAAAAGTGGCATTTCCTGATACTCCTTGAGTTTTCCCTGGCCTGTGATCTAGCTGATTACCAGCCTGACCATATATTTTGTTGCTGTGCAGTCTTAAGAGATAAAGCTAAAGACAATGTAGCTATAAAAGTGGGTGGAATGGAATGGGAAATACAGAGGAAGGAGGTTTAAAAAATAACAAATTAATTGAAGGTATGAGTTCAACTAAATGTGCGTGGTATTTTCTCTGAAGTTAACTGAAAGACTGTCGGTGTTGCTGCTGTGGATCTGCCCTCTGTCAGTACGGAGGCTGGAATCCCGACCCGAGGAGGGAGGCAGTCTGGTGTTCCCGGTTCTGCCTTGCACAAGTCATGCAGTGAGGCTGAGGCTAGCTGCTTGCCTCTCCCCTCTATCACAACTCATTTACAGGTTAGCTAGATCCAGTCCAGCCAAGGTGGAACGGAGAAGATAAAGATTTCTTTGTAAATAAGTCTCCCCAAGGAAGTAA
Source organism: Pygoscelis adeliae (assembly GCF_000699105.1). NCBI lineage: Eukaryota > Metazoa > Chordata > Aves > Sphenisciformes > Spheniscidae > Pygoscelis > Pygoscelis adeliae. The sequence goes on from NW_008825150.1 coordinate 2,736,149, forward strand.
CCTGCTGTCTTCATGCTTGTCTTGTTGAAGATTGATTGATTTTGTTTGATCAATGTCTTTTAAAACCTAATGTAGATATTTTTGTGTGTTCTTTTTAGATTGGGGCATATGATCAACAAATATGGGAAAAATCAGTAGAGCAAAGAGAAATAAAGGTAATAATATTATAGCATTTCAACATTTTTTTTTTGACCAGTTATCAGCAGTGCTGTCTGTGGTTGTGTACGCTGATGTAATTTATAATGTATGTGGTGGTATTTAATACTGGTAAAGTAAAACCAGACTTCTGGAGTGTAACCAAACGTAACCGGGGAATTATGCTCTATTTATTTCATATAATTAATAACTCTGCAGCATTTAAAGTGCTGCATCTTTCTGTATGTCAGTACATTTTTTTTCAACTATCTTAAGCCAGGGCTTAGTTGTTGCAGTACCTCTGTCTTTCACTTTTCTTTGTGATGAATTCTAATGTCAGTTATCTGAGCTCTCTTTACTTTCAGTTAGTTACCTTATACCTGCAGTTTACTTTTCCTCCTTTATGATGCTGTCATTGTTTTGTACAGTTTATTAGACTGGTAAGTACTTCAGGCTTTGTTTCTCTGAACAAGCAGTTTAACAGCGTTCTTTGCGTTTTGGTTTAACTAACAGTGCCATCAATGGCCGCCACGTTGCTAAATAGTTTTGGAGAAAAAGAAATCAGTCCTATATGTAATAGCTTTATGGATTGTGTATTATGTCATACTCCATGATATTAATTTAATTAACATTTTCTTGCAATTAACCTTTTTTTTCCTTCAAATACTGCACACGAGAAGTATGCTATTACTGCATGAGTTTCAAGGCATTCCTAATTCTTAACATTAGCAAAATGTACATTGCTCCAGTTTCCCTGCGGGTGTGTTTTTTGTTGTTGTTGTTGGTTTTTTTTCTCCTCCCCAGTACTTATATAGCTAAACAAAATGTGCTGGGGGGACTTGTTTGCATCACGTGGAAACTCGTACTGACCTGAACTACAGAGTTCCCCGATTTCTGTACAAGCATCTGCAAATTAACTTTTAAGCCGGAGCTGATGGTATTTTTAGAAGTGGTTCTAACCCCGATGCCCGAGTCTTGGCGGTGCTGTACATC
>NW_008825150.1:2737315-2756079 GCF_000699105.1 Pygoscelis adeliae
CCTGCCCCGAGGAGACCCGGGCGGCCGGGGTTGTGCCGGGCGGCTCGGGTTACTTGGGGGTGCCCGGTGGATCTTCAGGGGAGCATGCTTCTGGGTGCAGCACCAGCTACAGCCGGGATAAGCGCTGTTAAGACAAGCAGGAGTCTATTGCGGGAAAATCGCGTCTTGCGGTGCCGTTTGTCTGAAGCGTGCGGGAGAGAGCTTTCAGAAACGTCCTCGGCAATCGGCACAACCAATTTCAAACTGGGACCCCAGCGTCTTACTTGTTTTCAGGGTCCTTTCCACGACCATGGAAACCAATTGCTGTTACGGCAGAAGTCCTTGTAACTAGTGCATAATAGGACATTATTCAAATAATTTACTGCAAATAATGCCTTGTGCTTGTTCGAAATGCATCTCCTTTGGCTCTGGAGTCCAATAACTAGCAAAGTAATGATGGTGTCTGTATGAGTTTGTGTTGCTTGAGTTTAGTGTAATAATGGTAACACTAGAACAGACTACTAAATTCAAGTACGCCACATCAGCGCTTTAATCTCAAAGCTACTGCAGTACTGTTTATAAATGAACTTTACTGAAAATCTAAATTATTACTTTTTAGTAGGAAATCTGTTTCTGATACTATTTAGTATCAGTATTTACAGTTTAGTTAGAACTATAATAGAATCTATTAAGATTCATTTTAAAATTTGTGCAAAAGAATTTTTACAATAATAGCAACTATTTTTAAGCATTTTTATTTAAACTTTATTTTTGCTGTTAGTTAGCTGAAATGTGTTCGGTGCAGAATCGAAATTGTATGAACTAACTGGATGAGCCTGAACAGTATGGAACAGTATAAATATTTTTTCTAATTAACCCTAGTTTGAAACTGCTGTTTTCCACATATATTACAGATATTTGTGATGCATTAAGAGAGTGGAGAAATTGCATCTTAATAAATGGAATTCTTTCACTGTGTGTGGCAAAAAGTAGAACCACCAATTCAGTGTAATCCATGGACACTGAAAGCATTTGAGTTTTGACCAACAGAATTTTTAAAGAATGTGTCACCATTTCTTTTCCTATGAAAGATGCATCAAGTTATACTGTTGACTTACTTTTTGCAGAATTCTTTCTTTAAACTGAAGACATAATTTTAGCCACAGTGGTAAATTTTTCCTAGGATTGTGCATGTGTTTTCAGGGGGTTGTTTTTTCTAAGATACACATACATCTTTATTTAGACTTTCAAGCCCATAAGCAGTAATGCATTTGAAAATTATTATATCATTCAGCATTTTATTTTTAAGCTTTAGATCTTTTTATGAAAGAGTGGCTCACTTATGCAAGATTTCACAAGAATCTGTAGCTGGTTCCAGAATTATAATAATTTCCAATTCCAATTATGGGCTTGTTTTCTCATTCCACACAAAATTACTGCAGTTTTAAGACTGCTGTTCTGTATAAATCTTGCATGTTAAGCTCTGTGAAGCGCTTAAGTCTACAATACAGCTGGTTTTCGTATTTGTCATCCTCAGAGCACATTTGTCCTATCCACGTTTCAGTTCTATGTATTAATTTTTTTTTCGTTTCAAGCAAACTGTCAGTTTTCTAATAGACACATCAGGCGATGACTATATATCTAGTTCATTGTGAACAGTTGGTTTTTTTTTAATTTTTATTTCAGCATGAAAAATAAATCCAGTTGAATTTAGATGTGAGAAATATTATGAGCTGCGCTCTACCTATTTGAACAATTTGCTTGATATACTGTTCTTATGAAGATTAACATGACCAGATTTCACTGATCTTTTTCTCATTGGTAATAATTTCATTTTTATGCTTTCATCGGAATTTAATTTTTACATTTAAGTAATTAATGTTTTTACACATGGATGAAATATGACAATGGTGGAAATCTACAGTTCACCAGTGAATTTAACTGCTTTTTGAATGAAAGGAGTTAAACCACTTCCATCATAATTCCATTTGTACCTGAAATATTTTTTGGAATGTTGTATTTTATTCTGTATGAACTGTACTCTGTGGAATCATTATTGGCTGATGTGACCAAGTGTGTAATCTAAAGGGATCAGAATAAACCCATGGACTTGAGAGTATAGCATCACATTTTAGCATTAAAAACAAAATGGAAAGTTTTGCAAGATAGTTTGGCTCTTCAGCGAAGGAAGATATCATTTCTAAAAGACAAAATAAGCCTGCTTTTTTTTTCTGCTCCTTTCCTGTTATGTGGACTTTTTTTCCTCTTTTTATAGATTAATCTATACTCACTATTAAGAAAAATTCAATACTCTTCTATAATTTGGATTTCTCACAATGGCTCTTGCATTGAAACATGATTTGCTACCTAGGTTTGGAATTAGGGAGTTGCAATGTAAGCATTTTGTGAAGTTTAATTAGTCATCTAAGGAGAAAAGAGATTCAGGAAAGTAATTTGTTGCAACAGTTCTGAAAACCTAATATAAATGTATTACTAATTCTTGCAAGTGTGTGCATATGTTGTCTGCATAATTCCAAGCCATGGGAGATGAGTGCTCAGTGCTTCGCTATGTTTGAGAAATTACCTAATGGGTCAGTAATTGGTTGGATTTTGTTTAGATTGTAAAGTGTTTGAAAGGCATTTATTGTGCCTTGGAATGTTTATTTTATGGTACTTTATAAAGCTGACATACTTGTCTGAATTTTCAGTAACAGTATAGGTTAAATACAATTACTGACCACATCAATATTTTTTCTTTCGTAATGTCTGTCATCTGCATGAATGTATTTTGATAGTATTTGCCTATTGCAGGGTTTGAGAAACAAACCAAAGAAAACAGGACATGTGAAACCAGACCTCATAGATGTTGATCTTGTAAGAGGTAGGTCCTGAGCTAGAAGAAGCTGAATTTCTCAGTATAAAAATAACTGCCATCCTGTGTCTTGTAACAAGAGTGTATTAGTAAGTATTAAAAAAAAAAAAAGCCCCAACAACCAACCCTACGTAACTCCTCTCTAAAGAAGATGGATAGGAAATATTGTTAAAAGATGACCTCTGGATTAATCTGAAGGCTTAAAAATTTGATTTAGATTTTGTTGTATAGATTTAGATTTTGAAAAAAAGAAACACGTGGATTGTCATGGATCAAAGTTTTGGAGTTACTAGTTCAGAAATCTCCTATTATCATGTATTCAGACTTCTTCCAAATCTTCTGACATCTAGAGGAAAGGTTATGTTGAAATTTTTGGAGAGCAGAAATTGTGTAGGCCTTGAATATTTCTTGCCTGTTTTAAATAACAAAACAGCAACAGAAGGTCAGATGATAGGAGACTTTTCAAAAAGTCTTTATTTAGTCTTAATTTATTTTTATCTTTATTTAATTTCCCTCATGCCTCGTGAAGGCTAGGGAAAATATTATTTAGCATTTTTTGCCATGAGCCCAGCAGCCAGCATGGTCTCCTGAGTCCATTCCAGGTAGTCCTCTTTGAATTCGGTCTAGAATTAACCAAAGCACCCTGCTGTGCTCTTGCCCTCAGAGGTACACAGGCACCCTCACGCCCAGAGCTGGCCCTCAGAGACCCGCTCACCCCCTTGCTCCCAGGCCACTTCACCCCTTCACCAGTTAGTCTGGCTTGATCTTCACTAGCACTTGCACGCTCACTCGCACACCCGCACTCGTTGCTGGCACCACCGACACACGGCCCTCCCCCCGACTCATGCTCTGACGTCTGACTCCCGGTGCTGGCACTCAGCCCCCCGTACGCAGGGATGCACACAGAATAGACCGCCCTCCCCCCAGGAGAGAGTTAAAGGAATTTAATAAGAAGATAGTACAGACTGTGATGATCAGGCGCATGGCACGGGCGGACAAGCAGCGTACTGAGCAGCAGCTATTTACGCATGACCAGTCCTTTTTATCCCCTTACCCCTCAATTTCCCCGCACTTGTTTCTCCCCAAGTCACCTAAACCCCTGCTTTCTCCCAGCCTTGGTTTCTTCCCTAAGCATCCCATAGTAAGTCCTGTGCAATCTGAGCTCCTTTTACCCTGCATCCCGTAATGAGTCCCACACCCCTGGGCAGCAACCCCCTTTCGTCTGAAAGGTGATCTGGAGAGCTGCTCCCCGTGGCTCATGGTGATGGTGGTTTCACACCTGGACAGCGGGGGCTGATGGCTCTGCTGGGACAGCCCTGGGAGGGGCCTGGTCAAGGTGTTACTTCCTGGATTTGGATTCCCGCCTGCCCTTGTGCCTCTGTCCTCCTCTGGGCTTGTGGAGATGGGCCTTCCATGGACTGATGGCTCCAGTGATAAGTCTAGAAGAACCCCGACAGGGTATTATTGGGGGTCCCCCACCTGCCATTGTCTCTTTGAGCTCCTCTGCAGGTGTGCAGACGAGCTTTTATCACATCACCTAGCAATATAACTTTTTAAAAATGGGAATGTGAGAGAGAGAAACAAAATCAAATACCATTTGAACGTTAAAGAAACCGAACTGAAAATTAAATGCTTGTAGGAGTTAAGGAACAGCAGTAGACCACTTCAATATAGTGATACACGTGAATAACTTTTAAATGACTGCTCTGCATGGATGTTGTAAGTCGGCATTAAAGTAGTTCTAATACTGGCAGTGTTTTACCTGTGCCAGCACAGAGCTCACTAATGCCAGTTCTGCTTGTAAACAAGGTGGAGATGGTGTAGCAGCACACAGTAATTGCCCTTTCCAAGCAGTAACCTCGGCATAATTTAAGTCACACCCCCATTAAGTAAATGTTACACAGTTTTCTAGCTGCCAGAGAACTGGGAATTTGCAGGAAGTAAATTGTAAATAAAGTAAGTTATTCTTTGGGTAGCTTCCCTGCTCCTGGGGCTAGTCCTCAGTTGGACAGATACTCCTCTGTACTTCTCAACCTTATTCCATTTTCCTGAATGACAAGGCTGGAGCAATTTACAGATGTTGATGTTTTAGATCCCTTTGCTGTGTTGGGAAAGGGCTCTGCTGTGCCTCCACGGGCATGTGGAGTTTTCATATGACTTCCTGTTGCTTCATATCAAGTTTCTGATACCTCAGTGAAACAGAATAATTTTCAATAATTTATTTTAAAATAATTTTGGCATAGTAAGAAATGGTAATGTTTTGTTATTCATACTTTCCAAAATCTAGGTATTTGTAGAAGTTCCTGATCATGGCAGTCAAGAGGGCACCGACCATTTTTGCAAATTTTGGATTGAGGAGATAGTAAAATGGTGGAAGTACAAAATTTATTCAAATAATTATGTTTAATAATTGCTCCTTTAAATAACTATCTTTACACTGCTATTGAACAACTAAAGTTACTATTAGCCATAACAATGAAATATATCAAAATTTCTTTTCTTTTTTTAAAGGATCTGCTTTTGCTAAAGCAAAACCTGAAAGTCCTTGGACATCTCTGACCCGCAAAGGAATCGTGAGAGTTGTTTTCTTTCCATTCTTCTACAGGTGGTGGCTACAAGTGACATCGAGGGTCATCTTTTTCTGGCTGCTTGTTCTTTACCTTCTTCAAGGTAGAGTTGGATTACAGGATCAGCTTCAACCGAATGCCTTATTTTAACAATATGGAAGCTGCTGTATGTTACTTGGTTCACTTTATGCTGTTAAGGTTCATTCCAATATTTCAGAAAAGCAGTCCCAAGCATGTGTCTTTTGGTTAACACTTCTTTTACGTATATAAAGGGGGCATACTGAAAACTTAAGGATTTCCTCACAGGCTTTCTTCAGCATTTAGCACGCGTGTTAGTTTGTCATCTCGGTATATAATTTAGGTTTCCGGGACTATCTAATTTAGTTCAGAACTGAGCAAATATCAAAGAAACCTTTGGCTTAGGCAGTGGATTTTGTCTTGGGCTTTTGGTCTTTCTGGTACTTGTGCAGATCAAGAGCTCTGATCAAGAAACAAGCAAGGCCAAACATGCCAAGGTGCGTGCAGCTTGTGCAGCCTGGTAGGATGATCTGTTTGACCGGTTTCCTGTTGTCCTTCCATGTGTTATTTTGTCATGTCAGAGGCAGTGAATTTCTAGCTTATACTTTAGTCAGACCGCAGCCGTGCTCCTGAATGACTGGCAAATGGGGGGCTTTTATTGTCCTATGTGCTTCTGCTATTTTTTCCATTACAATGGGGAGACTGTGCATCTTAATTTTATATTTCCTAGATTATAGAAGGACTTTTGGGCAACTGTTAACAAACAGAAGGCAATTCACAGCTTTTGGGATGCTCAATCTCGAGTTCTAGTAATCTGACTTTGTGCTTCTCTTAATTGTATGTAATATATAAGAGGAAAATTAGAAAGGGAAGAATGTAATGTAGTGAGTCAGTATCTAACAGTGTGAAAGTCACCAAAAGAATAAGTGTATCAGAAGCGTGTACAGCAGAAATGGAACAGAAGGTTAATGAAAGTTGGGAGCAATTTAAGTACCCTGAGAAGCTAAATGACTGACAAGTTTTCCACTGAAATGCAATTAAAATACAATATTACTTTTTCAATTTTGCCATCTGTCCTTGCAGTTGTGAATCAGTGTATCATTTGGAAATTGTATTTAAAACAAGAAATGGAGGTTTAAAAAAAAAAAGACTTCAGTGCCTCTTGTGTGATGATGTTAGCAGCTATAAAATGAATTTCACAGTGCCAGTGCCCCAAAACTTGAAATATTGACAAATATTCATGTGGTCTCCTGTCAAAACTTCTCCTTATCCCCATTTCTGAGATAGGTTCTTAAGAAGTATTGTTGCGTATGTTAGCATTTGTGTATACTATGGTAAGCGATCCTGTAGTGTTAATAATTTTAATCTCATTTATAGTAATACAGGTAGTACAATATGTAAGTTATATGGTGGCTTATTCTGAGAAACACCATTATAGTGATTTTTTTATATTCCCATTCTTAAATTTATTTAAAAAATACACCCACACTTAATTTGTAGAGCCTTCATAAGACTCTAAAAGCAGCAAAATAGTAAGACAATGCAGATTCTGAGTGCAAGCAAGTTTTTTAGGACATTAATTACAGAGCTATCTTGTAATTAACTTTTTTCCCCTCTGATTTCTTGGGATTTATGATTTACTGAAGTTATGGTTGGAATGCATCACTTCCCTAATCCATATAGTCTGTAATGTGAAAAAATATTTCTGATATTTCTGAGGTTGTGAATTAACAAATGCTGGAAAAGAATTAATAGTATTCCATATTACACTATAATCCAACTGTTTGAAACACTTGTCATTTAAATTGTGCTGAATTAACTACAGTGTTTTTGATGGTTTTTGAAATAAATTTAAAGACTTTAATTTCACTTACCTGTACATTACAATTGACAATTTTTTTAAATTGGAAACTATTTAAAACAACCTCCCTCAAGCCTCTCCTTCTAGCACTTCTATATAAGTTTTGCTTATAGTTTACTCAGAAGGTGTGCTCAGTTATTAATTTCGTACAAAATCAGTAAGGCAGCACCAAAACGTCAAGAATCTATTATGAAAACGTAACAACAAAACACTTCAAATTCCAGTGGCTGTATTTCTGCCCTGAATCTCAATTTTTGTATTGTAGCTTGGACTTTCTGTCATCATGACAGGTTCTCACTGACACTGTTGTAAAATGGTCTGACTTTATTTTGTTTATATATGTTTAGTTAAATTTATTTAATTATGAAGTATTTTCTATAGATTTATGAACTGCATTACTTGGAATTATTGCTTTGAAATTGATTAGCTTTAGCAGGATACTTGCTAGCGTTTATGTAAGTCTACAGAAAAGAATTCTTTCCTTGGCTGTAGACTTAAATTCCAGATTTTATTTGCATTGGTTTCCTTTAGTATAAAGTATGATTAGCAAAATGTGTGATAAGAGAACTATAGAGAAAGGGTTTTTGTCCAAGGTCATGGAACAGGCCGATGAATTACGGTAGAAGTAAAACCTTTTCTTCTGACTCCTTATCCATTTAGTTTATAGCATTACCTCATTTTTACTTTAAAAATGTTTCTATATTCTAATAGGAAAATGAAGTGTGAAATTACAGTGTGTATCTCTATTGTATATTTAAGTATGAAACAAGAAACTTTAATAGTGATACAATGATTGTTTATTGTGGTGAGGTACATATATATATATGTATGTGTTTTTTAAACTAGGTAATACAAATATTTCAAAGCTTTAAATGCTATAAAAATAAATGCTTGTTGGTGTTTGAAATGTACAGTTGCTTTCTTTGATACAGCTTTTTGCTCTGTGATATAATTTCATTTGTGTCTGTTTCACAAAAGAAACCATTGTAATTTAGAAAAATACAAGTCAAATACTATAAATAAGTAAAGAAATAATTAAAAGTGGTGTGAGAATTTCTGTTCCAAGACCTATCTGTTGGTAGGAGCAATTCTTGGATAATCTGAACTACAGTGTATTGACACACTGTGCAGAAAGAAGTTCTTGGATTTCCCTCCCATCCTACTGAAAAGATCAGGAGATTGGTAACATTTTCTTACATTTGTGTGAAACTTCATGGTGGGAATCTGCAATCTACAGATTTGTATCTGCTGGAAGATGATGATTTCTTCTAGGTCACTCTGCTTTGCTAAATGTTTTTTAAGTAGCAGAAGAAATCTTGTAGTGAAGTTTGAAATTATTTTGTGGTGGCCTACTCCTGCAAATCATTTCACATGGATCTGTGGAGCTCTGCATTCTCAGAAGTATATGTGTATCTAAATTGTATGGTAGGAGTCAAAATTGGCTACTTATTTACACTTTATGCCTAATGAAGCTAATTGTATGTGTGAGAAACTCAGATAAGCTCATTTAGAATGAGGTAGTATTATCTGTACCTTTTACTATAAAAGGTACTACCTTTTACCTTTTTTGTTTATTTTTTAGTAAGTTGGATTTCTGATTGATGCATACTGTCTTTCTGAGAAACCTCATACAGCAAAAACTTAGTCCACATATAGTAATAAAAGATACCCTATGTGTTCTGTGTAAGAGTTCTGTGCTTTAATTTAGGAAAAAGACTCATGGGAAATTCGAAAGAGATTACCGCAATCAAAAATAATTCCATTGTTTTCTACATTCATCGTGTTTCTAATACTGGTTACCTTGCTTATTTCATGAAAAACACGTCTAATCTCTTTTTAGTGGAAAACATTGCATCCAGGTATCTGCTGCATTAGGCGTGGCTTCATGTGATATATTTTAGGTGTTTGAATGTGGCACATAAATTTGGATGTGGCTGTATTTTTTTCAATTAATTTTAGTAGAGAACTGGTGAAAGCTGTTGAACTTGTACCATGTATTTCTTGTGCTAGGAGTAGGTCTAAGTTATGGGACTTTCATTTCTTAGTGGTACAGGAACAAAACCAAGTTCTCATGGGACGTGTGGATGTTAGGCACAGGGAATTATTCCCCTGTTCTGTTTCTGAATTGTTTCTTGGAGTTTCTGCTTTTTTTTTTCTTGATAGCTTCTCTCAGCTGAGTTACAGAACACAGCACTTCAAGCCATAGAGGCAGAGCAACAAGAACATACAATAAGCAGAGGAAAGAGAGGGATTGCCTCTTCTGTCTGCCCCATGCCTGTTGAATGTGTTTAGATTGACCTGAAGCCTGTAAAGACACTTCTGAGTTGTAGAAGTGGTTGGGCTCTGGGTACAGGAGCAAGAAGAACTGCGTGGGTGTTGGCTATATATGAAAAGCTGGTTACAGGGTTAGAAAATTAAGTTAACTATGGAATTCGAAGCTGCCCCTTTTCCAACCACAAGTCCTAGTTGGAGTCCTGGTCACTTCAGCTGGACTACCTCATAGTTTAGATGGTTTGTCTTTGATCTTTCCTCATTACCAGAAAATTGGTAATCTGTTGGTCCTTACAGTGTTGAAATGTATGGTTTCGCAGAATCACAGGCTAGTTGAGGTTGGCAGGGACCTCTGAAGATCATCTAGTCTGAACCCCTTCTCAAAGCAGTGTCAGCTAGAACAGGTTGCTCAGGGACATGTCCAGTCAGGGTTTGAATATCTCCAAGGATGGAGAGACTTCAGCCTGTCTGGATAACCTGCTGCTGGTTTGATGAGTCCTACACTCACTTAACTTGTTAGATTGTGCCGCATCATTATAGGTGATACAGAATGACATTTATTTGGGCAGCTTTAAGGATGACATTTGCTTTTTGTTTTTTGTCTCCTACTGAAGTTTCATCTTAATTTAAAGTTGTTTCATGACAGATTTAGCTTTCCAAATGCTTTCTTTCCCCCTTTATTTCATTCTGCTGCCTTTTTTTGAGCAACAGCTGTAATATCACAAGTGTAAAAGAAGAGATGGATATTAAGACAGTAGGCAACTGTTTAAATCTTTATTACTGCCTATTTCATTGCATTTATAATTCCTTCCTCTCAGAATTACATGGGTTGGTTTAAAATGCAGGTAAAGGACTACAGCTGACTGTTTATCTTTTTAACAAAAGCCATATAACGAGTTGGCCATTTCAGACATTTCAAATACTGAACTCAACTTCATTTTCCTTCTTTTCCAGTTGCTGCTGTAGTGTTATTCTGTACAGCCCAAAGCCCACATAATATACCTCTGACTGAAGTAATTGGGCCAATATGGCTAATGTTGCTACTTGGAACTGTGCATTGTCAGATTGTTTCAACACGAACTCCTAAGCCACCTCCCAGCACAGGGGGTAAAAGAAGAAGGTATGGTCTATGTTAAAGTACTTATCATTTAGGATTGTCAAACCATTCTAAAGAACATGCATGAAAAAAACGTAGGGCTTTACAAAACGTCTCTGCTTTGCAAGAGGGGAGAAATTGGTGCTCTGTTTTTTATCTGAAACTTAAAAATGGGTGCTTAATTGGTGCTTTTTAACTTTTATGCATTGACTAATTTATGTGTTGTTTTATTTGAATTATAATGCATTGAATCTGACACTTTGCCTCAGAACAGTTTGTATCTGAATAGTGGTAAAGTGACAGTATTACTGCAAATTTAGTTTTGGGACTCTGTGCAATACTGACTAGTGCTCTCTGTGGGAAACATACATTAAAGGAGATGCTATTGGAAGCATAGAACTTAAGTCTTCCAGCACTTCACTGAGTATGGTTTGCTACAGTGAATTGTCCCGTTAAAATGGGAAAACCTGCAGTAGTGAATTTTGCAGGTCTAAGCCTCTGATGATGAGATGAAATGTATTTTGGGTTTAAGTGTTACTATAATGAATAAGTGTTATGCTTAGTTTTATTAAAAGGAGTTTATTAAATTGATGTGATAAAGCTTTAGCAAAATATTTTGAAATCTTGCTTGGTTTTGCATGCTTAAACTGCTGAACACGTTATAGAACTAGTAGATTGCACTTATAAAGCTACCTTCCAATTTTAATCTCTTCTGATGAAGGAAATTAAGGAAAGCAGCACATTTGGAAGTACATAGGGAAGGAGATGGCTCTAGTACCACAGATAACACACAGGAGGGAACAGTGCAGAGCTACGGTACAAGCACCTCTTGCAGTATTGGCGCTGTCTTCAGAGATATCTGGCATGCTGCTTTCTTTTTATCAGGGTTTGTATTTATTCAAGGTTACATATGTGTTAGAGATGCACTATCCCTTTTCTAAATAAGTAAACATTGATGTAATGTTTAAACTTCTGTTGATCTAGTTTTTTTCTTAATAGTAAACTCATCTCAGTATTTGAACATGTACTAATGTGTTGTTTCTTGCCTTTTGCAAATGCCGATGCAATAATTTTTAAAAGGTACTGAATTAACTTTTCGTTAAATTATATTTTGATGTAGGAGTACTCTGTGTGGGCTATCAGGAACGAAACAACTCAGTTTCTCAATTTTAATCCAATGAGAAATTTCAGCTCTTTAATTTTACTGTCTTACACTAGCTGCTTATTACTCTGAGAGAATGCTTATTGAACTCTATCACTGTCATCAAATCACATACTTTTTCTGAAGGAAAAGCCTTCAGGATTCAAATAGGCATAGTGTTTAGTTTATAAATAAACATCTAATGATTGGAAGACACACCTAACCCTGTTACATTCCAGAGCTGTTGTGCAAATGATTGATCTGCTAATGCAGTGCTCTGGGCAATTAAAAAGTTTTTTAAAAAAGCATTCTGTAGCAGTCTGTGTTCAAGGCATGCTATACACGCAGCATTGTGAGTGCTGTATATCAGCATTTATTAACAAGAGAAAATATGCTCATAAAGTAGTATGAAATGGAGAAAAGGGATACTGCAAGTTATTACACTGATGTTCTGTTGTGCATGCTGCATCTTAAACACGGCAACACTAACGTGTCTGTCATACTTGTGATATGTGCTGGTAAAGCTTATCTTATGTTACATTCTGGGAATATCCAGTTGAAACTCTGGAGAATTTTAAAAAATGTTTAAAAATATTGCGAGAGGAGAGTTCATTTGACTTTTTCCTGTGTAGATTAAGCTAGCTTTGGCAAACTATGAGTCATAGTAATAGACACCACTGCTGTTCTTTGGGTCTGTATGCATTACTTTCTGGTATGTTTGGAGTGTAATCTTGTAAACTTTTGAATGTTTTCCATTCATTGAAGATACTGATCTGCAATAAGAAGAGGAGTGTTGGAAGATTAATTTTTTTCCTTACCTTCCCTCATATTAGGCTCAGAGTGTTTTCAGTTGAGAAGGGCTGTATAGGACTTGCTCGAAGGACTTGTTTAAACCATTTAGTGAGAGGTAGTGTGTATATTTATAGATGTAAAGCCTCAATGATGACTACTTAGTAGTATCTTCAAAGGATAAAGAGCACAGAGTGACTGAGAATGCTGTAAGTAGCCCTTAGTCATTTGTTACCTCTTCAGTTGCAGAGGCACAGTTGTTTGTATGTCTGGAGCCATGCAAACCATATCAGGAACTTGTCCAGTTGAAAAATAACCTTTTTTCCCAGGAGATCATGCAGATCAGTTTCTTCATGTAATTTTTTTTGTGGTAATGCAAACAATTTTGTCAGCATAGTGGGATGGCAGAGTGGGGCTGGGAATGAGTAAGCAGGAGTGCAGCGTGGAGTACATTGACTACTTTACTTGGTGATGTTGCTGAAGAAAATCTAATGAAACCTCAGTGCAAGGAAGCTGTACAGGGACATCTGTCCTGTTTCTTAAGACATATTTTGAAGCTCTTTAGATAAGCGCATTAGAATGTCTCACTAGTGTTTATTTACAGCAGTTTTTCACATATATTAAGCTTTGAGATACCATTTTCTGGAGTTTTAAATATAGGTCTTAAACATATGGCTTCAAAATTAATCTCAGAAATGATGTTCTTTGCTTTAAGGCAGGACCCTGTGTAACTAGACCATTTGCCTACGCTCAGGTCACTGGTAATCTGGAACTGTGTATTCAATAAATATCCTTTTGAATGGCAGAACTCAGTCTGACTAATAAAATATAATTCTAAACTTTAATCCAGTACAGGAGCAATTTAGAAAATACTAATTATTAGTTTCACTGGAAAGGAGGGCAATATCCAAATAGGTGACTTATTCAGAATGTAGTACTGATTTGGGACTTTACTCTCTGTGTGTGTCCTTACTCCAATTATGGGAATCTTACAATTGTAACTTCTTTAAAAGTTTTGCAGCGTGAACCGGGAGGAGAGGGGTTTTTTTACTAACTCAAATGAAAATACATGGGAACAGAATACTTGACAGTGAAAATCTACAAGTCTTCCAGAAACTTGATTTAAATCTTCCTTAATATTTTCTCTAGCTAATGCATGAATAGGACTGAAAGTCATTCTTGACTTAGCTTTTGCATATGTTCAAGCTTTTTAAGACCTTGGATTTAGTCATGGTGTTGTCCTGTCTTGCTCTCAAATACTTTTAATTCTAGCGTGAAATTTTAAAAGTTGATTAATGATATATATATATTAATTCTAGGAAACTATACCTTTCTAACAGCTAGGGAAGTATTGTTCATGTTTGTTATTGTTGTTTTTTCTTGTAACACAGTGTAGTGCACGAAAGCCTAACTTTAAGCCCAAATTTATGCTTTTCTGGCTTGAGGCTTACACTTAAATTTAGGGATTCTTACAAAAAATAACTTTGGTTTCTACATTAGAAACAAATGAAGGACTTCAGTCAAGTTACGTGTTTTTCAAAATGAGCCTTCGTTGATATCAGACTAGTATTTATCTTGCAGTTTTAGCACTTAAACATTGCTTGAGTAGCGAAGTCCTATCTGAACAAATTATACATACATACATACGTTCTTTTTTTCTCTTATCTATTCCTAGTCAACTGTTTCAGGCTACTTCTTCCTAGCAGCTTTCAAGTTTCATGTGAAATGTATGAAAATTTCTCAAAGCAAACTTGGAAGAGTTGTCCTGTTACTCCATTCATACAGCTTTGTAACTTGTGGAGTAAGTCTCTCTGACTGGATCTGTGTGTGTACGTATGTGATAAGAACTGCATTCCCTTTTGCACTGTTAAAAAGAAATTTTTAAAAAGTGCCAAAAGCATATTTAATGCATTAAAAATTGGCCTCTCTGTGTTCCTGCTTATTGCAGATAATTTAATATTAGTGCTACTTCCTTAGTGCTCACTTTCAGCTTACTGAAACTTACTATTTTACAGTGAGTTGCCACTGACTGAAAGGCTGATACTTGCTTTATTCTGGAAGTGGAACAGCAAATTTTTCCATTAAATAATAAGCTAAGCTTTCTCTTTCTTCAGTTATCTTCATTAACTTAGTTAAACGATGACATTATGAAATGGCACAGAAATAAAGTTCTAACATGTTTACTGTTGATAGTTTGACCTTTTTGTCCAAAGCCTCAATAATGTTTTAGATGATCTTCTTAATGGACCTGGAAAATTAAAACTCTGTATATGAGCTAGCACATCGGTAATCTGCAAACAGGAGGCTTACTAACTGCTTCTCCACCACAAAACACATGCTAAAGCATCTTGCTGTCTCTTTACCTTTGTAAGCTTATAATAAAAATTAATCTATGCAAAGATATAACAACTACAGGAAGTGTTTCTGCTGGTTTTGTACTCATTTAGAAATAAAGTTGACTAAGAATTTTGGGAATAGGTCAAAGAATAGTAGGTGAGTTCTATAGCTTCCTACAAGAGAAGTGGAGCAGTAGTTACTTTGGTTTAAAAAAAAATATAAACACTGTTAGCTTTTTTCTAGGAAGGGGTGAGGGAAGGTGGAATGAGATTAAAGATGGGAAAAGAGGATGAAACACCTTAGTAACATTGTCTCTTCTCTTCATTATTTCGTCTGCATCCCAATAGGTGAATTGTTCCTTTTTGGGTTTTTCCATTTTATCCAGCTCTCTAGCCATTTTTTGTGTTCAGGTCTCCCCTATGTATGTGGAATTACCTTATCTTGGGAGGAACATGAGGCGACTATCCTGAGTCTCCCAATTCGTTCGATGTACATATGAAAGAGGAATTTAATCTTCTTCTGTGTAATCCAAGCTCTCACTGAATGCCTCACTCCTTAAAGAGAAAGGCAATGCATATTCCCTTGTAGTAGCACAAGATTAATGGAACAGATTCTTGATAGTTTTATGACCGATGTCCAGTGTTCTACTTTTAATAAAAATAAAAAAATCTCGAAACTTGATTTATAACACTTTTTTTTAAAGTGTTCTGGGAATCTAACAAACAAAATCTAATGAATACAAGATATTAATTACTTTTCTGATTTTTTTCCCATGTCATTTACTTTAAGAATACAGAAGCTTAAGTGAAGACTTAAAGTAGTCTCTTCTGATGAGGTAGTAAGCTGCTATTCCTTTTCATTCCTTCATCGACTGCACTTCCTAATTTGGAAGTGTAATCATCCAAATGTTTGCTTTGAGAAAGCCTTTTTCTGATGTTAGACATTCTTGCTGCTACATCTATTGACTAGATAAGGGCCTTGATGTCTGAGAATGTTATGAAAGATTATTAATCAATATTAGTAGTCTTAGTAATAATACTGAAGCATAATTAATAAACTTATTTTGTGATTTGAAAACAGGCTTAATTAGTTTATTTGTAAGATATATTGAAATATGTTGCTGAGGTGTTACTGGATAATACGGAAAAGGGTAAATCACCTTCTGTTTAGTAGAGTTGTCAATAAGCAGAGTGTATTTAAAACAACAAAAACTATCTGTGTACAGAGTACTAAATGACATGTTTGTTTGCAGCTTCAGGAAATGCCATACTTGCTTTG
This sequence comes from Pygoscelis adeliae, assembly GCF_000699105.1. Classification (NCBI taxonomy): domain Eukaryota; kingdom Metazoa; phylum Chordata; class Aves; order Sphenisciformes; family Spheniscidae; genus Pygoscelis; species Pygoscelis adeliae. The sequence continues at coordinate 2,753,525 of NW_008825150.1, forward strand.
AATTAATAACACTTAAACTTTTAGCACATCTCTTTCATTGTTAAGATAGAGAAGTTTCTCATTTACATTTGAGGCCTGTGGTTCTTCTATTGCCAAAGTTGCTGTGAAGTTTTAGTTTTAAACCATAGGTTTCCTTTTCTCTTCTTTCAGTAGCTAATGATATCATTTTCTTTCAGACACTGTCAGTTTCTTTCGTAACAATTTTAGGAAAGGATAATGGTATTATTTAGAAGATGAAATAGTTACCAATATTGCATCAAATGTTAATATTATTAACAAATAATGATGTGGTCATCTTAGTAGTAAAACTAAAACATGGGTTGAGAGGGATGAGCAGGTTTAGACTGGGGAAAAAAACCTGAGAGAATCATTAATTTAATACATATATTTGTTTCGTATATAGATCTAAGAAAGCAAAAAACTCAATAGATAAATCCACTGAGACTGATAATGGCTACGTGTCCCTTGATGGGAAAAAGACAGGTAAAAGCAGTGAAGAATGTATGCAGGCCCATGAACGTCGATGTGAAGTGATTAAGCCAGAAGAGTCAGGGTGGAGCACTGCAACAGTGAGAGATGCCTTCAACAACCACAGTCATCACAAAGTAAGTGTGCTTCGTTGCTTTCAAAGCAGGATTATTAATTTGAGGAATGATATGTGAGGTGTATTTTTATGATGCTTTTGATGCGTTCTTACCTACTTTATCCTTAAAAATGTTTTTAGAATGAAATTAGGCTTAGTGGCCTGTAGCCAAAAATTATGTTAAGTCTTCTTATTTCATCCTTATATTCCTAGCCTTCCCTTTTTCTTGTAGGAGGATCCTTACTGACATCTAAACATTCTTTGCCATTCTGTATTTCAGTGCACAAATTTGTGTGCTGTCTTATCTGTGGGTTTTTCCAGATAAGCTAAACACACTGTACCTTTTCCTGCCTCTGATACTCTGGGCACAGGTCTGTCTCTATGCTAAAATGGAACAAATTTTGGATTACAGACAATTCATAATTTTGAGGTCATTCTGAGCATTTGCCTGTGAATCATCTTCCTTTTCCTTTTTTTTTGTTTTTTTTTTTTTTGATTGATCTCTGTACAAGATGAGGAAAGCACGATTTCCTTCTCAATGAAGTAGGCAGGATTCTGTAGTGAGGAATAGGGATGAGATGGAAGCATAGGAAGTGGTCATGAAAGAAAGCAGAACTTTTAATTTGGCTGGGTCTGATTATCTCCTGGATATCCTATTTTCATCTTACTGTTCTATGGAATAGCTTTTCCAAAACGTTTTTCCTGGCTCTCTTATAATTGGCATTTGAACATACGTTGACTGCCATTACAGCTCTTATACTTGACTCTTTCTCACTAGTATTTACCATCAATGATCGATCATAGCAAGGGTTTTTCCATGATAATAACAAAGGGAAAGGTTATTCTACTGGAAGTCTACAAGTACACATTTTTATAAAGGAAAGGCATTCTTTGTGGATTTCATAGCTAAATTATTTAACAACCCCTTAAAGATCCATATGATTACATCAGAATGAAGGTGATGAAGGTTCATCTCAGGGCAAAAACTTCACTCTATTGCTTTGCAGAAGGTGCTTTCTCAGCAGTGATAGCAACTGAAGTTCAGTTGTCTTTATCAATTCCAAGCATTTTGGGTTCTTGATGAAATTCAACAAATCAAAGATCTTTAAGAAAAAGTAATTTTAAAGAGTTTTAGGTTTCTTTGATAGAATGGATGAGGTGTTGTCCATGTTTAGCTTGCTTGGTGAGTACGCACCCACATTAAAAAGAAGTTGGCAGAGGCTAGAATAGGCTCCTCTCTTCTCTCCTTCTCATCTCTTCCTCCAAAAACTATCAATGCATTTTGGTGCCACTGCAAAAGGTAGTAGATAAGAGACTCCTGGCTGTTCTGCCTGTCCCTCTTTCTCTGTGCATCTCAGCTGTTAAAAATGTGAAATGACCTGACCTTGAAGCATCTCAGAAAACAGAGTTCATCATGGAAGAGAGAATGATGTCTGAGTTGCATGGGGGTAAAAGGATTTGTTGTATTCATAGAGAATAGCTTCACTATTTTTGTCCTTTTAGTATTTCAGTGGTGACAGGAAGACTTCAAAGGAAACTTTACAGGGTCCTATCTGGTGATCTCATAATAAATGAGAATATGCAAAAAAAGTTTTTGAATGATCCTTTGCTGCCCTTTTTTCTTTCTGTTACCGTAAGGGCTACTTTAACTTCAGTTTAAAATCAGGGAAATGGAAAGTGGAATAAATTAATGATCTGAGTATTCTACATGCAACCTGTAGCACTTTATCGTTGGAAGAAGAGGTAAATGTTGACTTTGTACTGTATGTGTTGATAATTCAATGTTACAGTGTCTGCTATCACAATTTTGATGGTTTTTGTTTTGGTTTTGTTTTTTTCTCAAATCTTCTGGATATATTCCCTCTAAGCCTTTCTTGGTAGACAAAATCACATTTAAAATAAGAATGTCAGAATTGTTCTTCAGTATAATATGAACTAGCCCTTCATCTGAGAAATGTTTATTTTGATACAG
>NW_008825150.1:2756105-2757190 GCF_000699105.1 Pygoscelis adeliae
CTGTATCACTTAATTTTGACAATTGGAAATGCATTAATATCTGATTTAACTGAGCATAGATAATAATGTTGCAGAAAGAAATTTGATTTCAGTAGTTGAAAACAAGACCCAGTAAGTACGAGTGTATGTCTTACTATATTTCTTGCACTAGGATACTCACAGGACTGTGGCAAATTTATCAGATGAAGTTTCTAGTGAGGAGGGGCCTGAAACTGGATATTCTTTACGTCGCAATGTAGAACGCACTTCTAGTGATTGTACACTTCGAAACAGGAAATCTCACCATTATAAGAAACACTATCCTCTGGAGGTATGTTCTTTTTCATTGCTGCTTTTCTGTAAATTGTTAAAACCTTTTGATTTCTTATTGAATAGATATATTTTTCTCAAACCTTTTTTCTCCTGTATTGGATTTTAGGAGTCTGTTAATTGGAAGTCATGCTAGTGGGGGACAGGGATTTTTTTTTTTTTTAATGACAGTGTTTTGAAATTAAGAAGGTTTTATTTAGTTGGTTTGAGCTTCTTCCTATTTTTCAATTTGTTGTAAGGAGCCTAAAATATATTCTATAGACCTTGCATCAGTTTATGGCCAACTCTCTTGCTGTCTTTTGACACCAGTTATCTCCTCTGGAAACTTGATTTGTTACAGAAAGAGTAGTAATTGGCAACATGCAAATTTTCATCATGCTAGTGCTGCTGTTTCTCTCCATTTAGTTAGTATTTTGGATTCACTAGCCTTCTTGTGGAGAAGTCTCATTGACTCTACCTCTGAGTTTTCATTCCCTCATATTTATTGAAACAATCATTTCAAATATTGTAATGAAATCTCAACAAAGTTTTTAATGCATAAAAATACCGAAATTTTGAGACTTGATGACATCATAGCTTAGGAGAGGGGAATTAATAGAATCCATATTAGCAGAGTCCTTAATCGTAAGGACTCAGACGTTGAAAGAGAAAGGGACATGTTGGCGTGTTTTTATTTATAATTTTAAAGAAATTATGCTTGTTTTTGCTAATGGTATGCAACTTGACAGATATATGGAACCTTTTTTTTTAAAGGCTGCATTGCCTTTTTTTCACTA
>NW_008825150.1:2757205-2761270 GCF_000699105.1 Pygoscelis adeliae
GTTAAGAATAATTTCAGCTTTGACAAAAGTCCACTTACAGATGGGTTTAATAGGCAGAGCCTCATGAGTGAGCTTTCTACTTGATATAAGAAACGTCTCCTTAGAAAGGTTCAGATATTGCTTTCTCTGATAACAATTGCAAAGCGTTGAAGTTGATGCTTTGCATAAAAACATTATTAGATAATCTTCTCTTGTATTCTTTCATTTATTTCTCACAGACTTTGGTTAAAAAGATCCAGAAGGCTAATTGATTTGAGTGTTTAATGCCTTATGCATGTTTGGTTTAGGATAACTGAACAGGTCAATACTTGGAACTGTTTGTTTCATATTACAAAGATGCCTCTAGACTGTATACTTGTGCAGCTGGTAGCGCTTGAAAAGAGGAAGCAGAATGACATGATTACAGTCAATTTTTTTTCAGCTTAAATTTATTTTTCTCTTGCATAGAGTACTTCAGAGCTAGGGAAGACTGTAGATATCTTCAGAAACTGAGGAGACTGAATTTGCTCCGTGTGTAGCTTTGGCAGTAATGTTTTATATTTGTTCCCCATTTACTGATCTGACTGATGCCATGAAAGAGGAAGCCTTTGTTGTTACCAACTTGCCTACCCCACACGATTACAAAGGAAATGAAACAATAGTTTTCAAATCTGTGAAAGCTTGCTTTGTATTTAAAAAAAAAAAAAAAATTAGTGAAGTCAGTGGATATACTCTCAACTTCTGTCCTACATTTTCTTTTATCTTCATGTTTACTTGTCAACTTAATTGTTGTTTGAGCAAGCTTTTTTTAATGTTCTTGCTTTATTAACTTCAGGACTCAATCGTACCCAGTAGCAACTGCCTTCTATAAATAATATTTTCTTTTTTTTAAGGGAAAGAAAGTAGTTCAGACTCTTTCTGCATTGATGTTATCCCTCACTTTGTGAAAGAAGGGGGAAGCATTCAGACCAAATTTTTTCTAAATATTTCTTTACAAAATTGCTTACATAAAATACATTAAGCATGATTTTCAGGAAGAACAAAGAACATTTCTTCAGATAGTAACGCATTACAAATCATATTAAATTAGTAGGTCTGCTGAAACATTACTTGATTATTTTTTTCAGTGTAAAAAATTGTGTATATTCTCGAGAGAAACTAGTAGAAATAAATAAATTTTATGTTAAGAGGGAATGGAAATTGCCAGAGGATGGTGATGACTAGGATGGTACTGCTTTTAAGACTGCCTACTTGTCTTGCAGGAAATGGATTCTGCTTACGCTAGAAAGTAGTTTAAAGCTCTGCTTTCTTGTTCTGAAGACAACATTAGATTGTTTCATACATATCCATGGGGAGATCTGAATGTCCCAAACTTAATATTTTTCTTTCTTTATCTAAGATATAGGTAAAATTTGAACATAATAAGGCATAGAATCATAGAATCATTAAGGTTGGAAGAGACCTCTAAGATCGAGTCTGACCGTCAACCCAACACCACCATGCCCACTGAACCATGTCCCTAAGCGCCTCATCTACACGTCTTTTAAATACGTCCAGGGATGGTGACTCAACCACTTCCCTGGGTAGCCTGTGCCAATGAAGTTGTAGAGAGCGATGAGGTCTCCCCTCAGCCTCCTCTTCTCCAGGCTAAACAACCCCAGCTCCCTCAGCTGCTCCTCATAAGACTTGCTCTCCAGACCCCTCACCAGCCTCGTTTCCCTTCTCTGGACACGCTCCAGCACCTCAACGTCCTTCTTGTAGTGAGGGGCCCAAAACTGAACACAGTATTCGAGGTGCGGCCTCACCAGCACGCTTCTTTCTCAAGTACAGTTTGTTTAAAATAATTAAAGTTTTATGTATGACTATGTAGACTACACATATACCTAGCATTAGCTATGTATACTCTTGCTTATTTTTCCTCTCTACACCTGATGCATAACTGTCTTCAAACAAGCTCACTCTGTCTTTGAGAAGGTATGTTAGTAGTAACAACGGGGGAATGTGATTTGTAGGGGACTTTGAGAGCCAATTCCTCTTTTATTACAGGCTTTTACATTTAGAAATGTACTTCTGGAACATATCAAGCTTTATTTTAAAACAAGTTAAATTGCGTCCTCACTGCTTGCTTGAAAGGCTATTTGAGTGCCTCAGGTCTTGGATGACTAGAAATATCTGTCCCTTCTTCCTCCAGGGTCTTGCCCTTTCTAGAGAAAGAATTCTTTACTGTATGGCGAAGTTAATCAGTAGCTGAAGTACTTCAGCTCAAACAACTAGAGTCAGAAAATCAAAATTTCAAATTAATTTAAAAAGCTTTGTGAATGATGCTGTTTTCAGTCTGAGTCACATTTCTGTGTTACAATTTCAGTCCGGTGTATATGGCTTCAAGCCTCACTTGTGTCTTTTACATTTTCACTAAAATAATGAAGCTGTAAAGCATTTTTAAAAGCGGCTTAATTTATAGCTTATAAAAATCAGAAGTTCAAGACATAGTTGGAGTCTCTGGCTTGATGATTGCTGTTAGAGTCTAAATTAACGAGTTTAAAAATCTGTAAAATAGTTATTTCCTTTTAGTAGTTAAAATGATTTGGTTCTTCATTATGTGACCCCCTCCCCAACAAAGCAGAGACCATGGACTGTTACTTGTTTGTACAGTGTCTAAAAATGTGCAACCTCTTAGACACTCCTTCAATAAACACGTAATTCTTTCTGATGAGAAAGATAACGGATTGGAACATAAAAAACAAATAAGTGCGGATTCACTAATTTAAAGTTTATAACTGTTCTGTCGGGAAATGATGTAGAATAAAAAAAGCTTCATTAATTCCAATGCATATTTTAATTTCAGGATATACCTAAATCAGGTACTAGCTGCAGTTCTCGGTGTTCAAGCTCCAGACAAGATTCTGAGAGTGCGAGGCCGGAATCGGAAACTGAAGATGTGCTGTGGGAGGACCTCTTACACTGTGCGGAGTGCCACTCTTCCTGTACCAGTGAGACAGATGTAGAAAGCCCTCAGATGAATCCATGTGTGAAGAAAGAATACAGAGATGACCCATTTCATCAGGTCGGTGTCCACCAATTTTGATTTTTTTTACACTACACACAAGTTCAGTATTATCAACTTTATCATATGCCAGGAGGCCTAGGAGAAAGAACTCTATATTAAATGAAAGTAACAAAGCCAAAGTGATTTGATAGAATTAAAACAAGGAAAATTTGATTTCTGCTACTCAGTCATTAATTTGTCAGATGAAGAGGATAAGACAATATACTGAAATAGCCTACAGAATATTTTAGCGTTTGAATCTTAGTTCTAGTTCAAGACAAGTACTGATTGATTTGAGTTTCCTCTGTGGTAGATGGTTCTGTGGTTTTGGGTTTTTTTGGTGGGATTTTTTTTGTTTGGTTGGTTTTTTTTCTTTTTCTCTGGTGGAATTACTTTTTTTGTGAGCACATATCAGGCATCTTTCTGCTTGCTTATATATAAATGTATATATAAAAAAGCAAACAACAATAACATACATAGTATCTAATGTTATATATAGTATATGTAATGTACATATATGATGTTACATGTGTATTATATATGTCTAAATTCTATTTAGATATAATATTTTTATTTTTACCTTAAAGGTAATAATTTTATTTTCCTTCTTTAATGCTATTCTGTAGCAACATATAGGCAGTCATTTCTGAAAATTTTAATGTTAGTTGGGCAGCACTTCAGTTGCATCCTGCCTTGGGTTAATGTTGGACAGAATCCATCGTTAATACTTGATCATTAACAATCAAGTATTAGTCTTCATTTGATAAATTCCATTCAGATGTCACAGTGCCAGTTATATTTGTAGTACAAGTCTTATCTTTGAATTGCATGTTAATTGCATTGCTTATTTGAACCACTTAAGTAAAGAGATGGAGAGAATGTGAAACATTCTTCTGGGTAAACATGTCATACGTGTTGTTAGTGCATCATCAGTACTAAGGAATGCCATGCAAGAGATGGTGTTAATGCTAGCTAAGGAAAAGAATATCAAAAGATAGGCTTTTCACTCATAACCGGAATTGAAGATGATGTATTTGCTG
>NW_008825150.1:2761306-2781703 GCF_000699105.1 Pygoscelis adeliae
AAAAAAAAAAAGAACAAAAGAGATAGCAATTTGGATTTCATGCAGTCTTTTTTGATTTATTTTTATTTCTTCTTGCTTACATTCCATATAAACACTAAAATGGAAGCCTTACAGTAGGGAGTTGAATTGCAATATATGCATTGAATTTGTTTTTCTGCAGTTGAGTGTTTTTCTGTTTGATTGTAGATTGTGAATTTTTGAGTTTCAGCTCCTGGTGTTGATACTCCCTCTAGAGGGGGCCTTGGAAATCTGTGATTAAGAAAGGCCTGCAACTAATATTGTGTAGTTTTAATAATATAAATCAATTTTTTTTCATCCAATGGAAAAAAAAAAAAGGAGATAATTGAATACTTAGCAGAATACAAAGATTTCCGAGAAATACTGATAAGTAATAAAATAAAAAGCTTTACATTTAATCAAGGATAAATTAAATTTTAAAAATATCACACACACACACCCCAGCACCACCACTTCCAGTACTTTGATGCACATAGTGCTAGGTGACCAGGCAGAGTTGAGAGCAATTTTAATCACCTGAATGGGAGAGGGGTGAGACAGGGCTGAGGGAAGTCAAGAAATGGCCACAGCAGAACTTGTTGCCTCAATGTTTTTCCAGATCCTTTAGTTCTCACTTGGCTCTCTGTTTAAAGTAAAGGTGCCTTGGCCATAAGTGCGTTCAGCAGATGAGGCTGGGATTGCTTGACTCTTGGAGCAGTGTGTATTGATTAGACTCCTACCACTGTCTCTGAGTCTTGCCAGATACAGTTAGCATAGGGGGGCCTTTATCCATAACAAGGATTGTGAAGTACACTAATATCATTAAAAGCAAATTAAAAAAAAATGTTGGCCTTAGGCTCAACCTGAGAAGAGTACTTTTCAGAATGTTGGGGGAAAAAAAAAATCAGAAAAATAAAATATTCCATTAAACATGTGGCAAAACTAAAGATGGCTTATAAGTAGATCTTTGTTTTCATACCTCTCTATTCTTTGATATGTTTGAGCAAAAAAGAAACCAATTAATCCTCAACCACAATAACTCACACCATTAGAAAATGAAGTATGGGGAAGGCGAGATCTCTGTACTCACAGCTATTTCTTGGAAAAGTAGTAGATGATTTTGAGGAATGTGTTTAACCTATAGTAACATACAGTAGAAGTAAACGCTATATAGCAATATTTGTGTCAGTCTACAGCATTTTTGTTGTCAGCATATTGCTGACAAGCATACTGACATGGCAATAGATTTTTATCTCTGATGGAATATATTCCTTGTCTTCCCCAGAGTCATTTGCCTTGGATCCACAGTTTGAATCCAGGACTAGAAAAAATAAGTGCAATTGTATGGGAGGGTAACGACTGCAAGAAAGCAGATATGTCTGTGCTTGAAATCAGTGGTATGATAATGAACAGAGTGAGTATTCTTTTTACTTGATGCAAATATTGTATTTGGGAGTCTAAGCACTATCAAAAATAAGCTTGTTTTATGTTGTTTTTTTCTTTTTCTTTTTTTTTTAAAAAGTATTTGTTATTGACATTATTGTTCTATGGCTTACATCACTCTGATTTACTTGTTACTAACAGATAAAAGAGCTACCAAATCTTAACTGTTGGGACAATAGAATATGTTTGCATTGTTAGGTGCTTACTAACATAGCCAACCTCTGTTTTATATCACAAAAGTGATATATGCTGTGAATATTCTTATTTATCTCCTTGATTCTGATGAACAGTGAATATGTTGGGTTACGACTATACAGATCTGAGTATTTGGATGCTAAAGTTAAGATTGGAAAAGAAAGCTTTCCTCTTTAGGAAACAAACATCTAAGAGGATGAGTGGGATGTCTCACTAGTCCTCCCTTCTTTTTCCTAGTACTCCTCTTCAGGAAACAGTTGGAAAAGCATTTAATTGATGTCGTACTCTTTTTCAATATAGACAACGTAGGCATTTTGTAGAGTTGAACATAAAATCCTAGCATAGCTTAAGAAAACTATCACTAATTCTGACAAGTTGATACTTACTATCTCCAACTTGTTAAAAAGCAATGTATTCACAAACTTAGTTCAGATCTCTGTACCTGACTCAGAGACAATACAGTTTTGGTTGCAATCCACAGTAGAAGTAAACTTAAAGCCATAGCCAACACAATAGAACTCCAGTCCTGTCTGCACTGTGAAAACTTTAATTCCTTTAAAAAACATGCAACAAAAGCAAAACACAAATAGGAGCAACACACAGGATGTAAGCAACACAGTCTGATTGGCGCACTCTGCTAATTCAGCGTTGAATGAATTTTAATAAAAGAATATGCACTGGAGTCTCTTAACTGCAATGTTATGTTGTTGGGTTTTTAAATTATTTGTCATATTTGGTGTGTTAAGTGCTCTTTGAGGACTTCCTTTTTCTTAATTTTAAATTGTGAAGATGCTTGGTTGAAGGTGTCATATAACTTATCAGGTTATAAAGTGTTCTTTGTGATAGTAAGACAGTAACAATAATTTATTTATTGACTTAATTCCAAATTAATAAAAAAAATTAAAAAGATACCTTGTTTTCTTTTGGTTTTAGGTGAACAGCTATATACCAGGAATTGGTTATCAGATTTTTGGAAACGTCATATCTTTAATCTTGGGTTTAATGCCATTTGTCTTTCGACTTTCCCAAGCTAAAGATTTGGAACAACTAGCCACACATTCTGCCACTGAACTTTGTATGACTGCATTTGGATCAAATGGAGACGTTCTGGTTCTCTCAATGGTTATTATAAGTTTTGTGGTCCGTGTGTCTCTAGTGTGGATTTTCTTTTTTCTGCTATGTGTAGCAGAGAGGACATATAAACAGGTATGAACAGCAAACCAAGAGGCTTCATCCAAAGCAAAACAAGGTTTAATGTTTGCATTTTTTTGACTTTGTGGATATTTTAAACTTGTTTTCTTCAGCACACTATTATTCATAGATCAATGATGACAAATACTTCAGTGGGCTTACAGTTCAGGAGATGACTCAGTTGCAATGGACTGAAGTCTCTGTACAGTCTCTGTAGCTAAACCTTTTTTCCTAGAGAGCATTTCTGAGGGAAAACTTTTTAACCTTTTATTTCAGATTTCTGGCTCAATGCATTAACCCAGCTCTTAGTCATGTCCCAGTTTGTCTCAGTTTTCCCCAAGGAGAAGGAGTTTCAATAAAAGAACTCTATAAATTTCCAATTTTTTCTACCAGCGTGTTTCATTTAAAACCTTCAGTTTAATTCAAAATGATTCAGTTCAGACCCCAGCCAAGAGCCCTGCCTGCTTTGCTGGTAGATCTGTCCCACGGCTGGAGACCGTGAGAGCCGCTATCTGAAGTAATACACCTGTTAATTTATTGCTTGTTATTGCAATTTAAACTTTAAGAGAGTATCAATATCCCTTACTAGCTGCTGATTATAGATACTTACTGATCTGCAAAAGAAAAATTTTTATACTTTTCTCAAATTGTAGCCGGAATATGTGAAGATATTCTGTGAAGGGTTATTCCATAACCCCTTGTGTTATGGAAGTGTCTGTTGGGGAGGTTGTAAAAAAGAGGTAGCTATTAAACTTTACGTTTGAGAGACTTGTATCTTTTTCCTTGTAGTCTGTAGTGTGTGGCTGGCTGGGAGGAAAGGAGGATAACATCACTTGTACAATAGAACGTAGTTTTGATAATATTTGAAGAATAATATTCTACTGAATACAGTAGAATAGAATTAACCTGCTTCTAATAATAATTTCTGTTTGAAGGAACTTCTGTGATAAAGGCACTCCCTAATGCAAATGATTGGCAGGTTTGATTTTCTCCCAAATTTTAAGAGCATAGCAGATCTGTTGTCTGAAATTTGAAGAAAGCAACTCAAAATGTAGCTAAATTTTGTTTATCATTAGAATATGAAGACTTTTACAACTTTTTAGTATATCTCTTCTTTTTAGTAACATGCTACTCATTTCTGCACTATATTAACATATATTAATTTACACTGATACATTGTGCATTACTTTGACATATTAAGTGAAGCCTTTTCTCCCATTTTCTTTTTAGTGCCCTTGAAAATCAATTAACAGTTAAAGTAATTTTTTTTTCTTCTCTGCAGAGGCTACTTTTTGCCAAACTTTTTGGTCATCTAACATCTGCCAGAAGGGCAAGAAAATCTGAGGTTCCTCACTTCCGCTTGAAGAAAGTACAGAATATAAAAATGTGGCTTTCTCTCAGGTCCTATTTAAAGGTAAAATGATGTACATCTTTGCTACTGCTTTAATATAAAATATCTCATATGCTGTTGATGGAAGGTTGGTATTCTAGTCTGAATTTTTCCTCCTGTGCACTTACCCCTATGGGTGCATGTGCCCTATATGCTTCATCTTAGTGACTCTGGGCCAGCAGTGTCTGCAGGCAGCCAGATTGTGAGAAAGTCAAAGTCTAGTTTTTACCTTGGAGTAAAGTATGTGTTCAGAGTTGGAGTCTTGTCTCAGTAATGCTAGCAGAAAAGTCTCTCAGGTGAATATGTTGGGTAAAAATGACCACTTGTAGTATAATACAGAAAATACCTTATTGTAAGAGCCCTACCAGTTAGTGTCATGAACACAGAAGGAATTTACGAAGCAAGGCAGTTTATGTGCATATTTGTGCTGTGAGTGTATATGTGCCAGGTGAAGCTAAAAATTATGCCCAAGTATTATCTGTAAGACATTGTGATCCCTCTTGTATGTTCGGCTCATATTTGAGTAATCTCCTTATATCTTTCTAATGATCTTTTCAAGCCAGAGCATTTTGATGATTCTGTGTGAAAGGATCCGTATATCTAACTCAGGTTTGGTTTTTTGGTCCTTCCCCCGTCCCGCCCCTGTCATTCCCCCCCCAGTTTTTTTCCATTTTTCTCTCTGCATTAAGTAATTCAATTCTGATGAAGCTAGGTTTTTCCCCATTTGGTTCCTATAGAAACAGATGCCTGTGCTACAGCAACTGACAATCTCTTGTTAGTGGTGGTAATCCCCTTATTTGCATCAGACAAAATTTTTAATGTAGAGCACAATCTTAAATTTGAAAGATGCATCATTTTAAAAGGAATTGAGGCGACTCATTTACAACACCCCTTGTGTTATGGAAGTGTCTGTTGGGGAGGTTGTAAAAAAGAGGTAGCTATTAAACTTTACGTTTGAGAGACTTGTATCTTTTTCCTTGTAGTCTGTAGTGTGTGGCTGGCTGGGAGGAAAGGAGGATAACATCACTTGTACGATAGAATGTAGTTTTGATGCTTTAAAGACTGCATACGGTAGCATTGCTGTGGAGAGAGCATCTTGCCTTCTTTCCTCACAACCACATCTATATATTCCACCTTTCCTTATGCCACCAGAAACATTTGTGTAATTATGTGGCTAAAAAAAAAGCCGTCAGACAGTGGTCAGAGGCAGGTGCATAGGGAACTGACCCAACTGAAAAATAACTAGTCAAGAACAGTAATTTTCACCTCCATCTGTTGCTTTACTTTGTTCACTGGGCAGCTCTGATGCCTGTGCTAGCACAAGGAAAGGAATGGAGACAAGCAGCTAAGGAGCGGGGCTGCCTTCTTGCAGTAGTGCTGCTGGCATATACTGGCATAGCATTTGTCCAAAGTATGCTTGCATATACCTGTCTGTATATGTGTCCACCTGTGAAGATGTGAGCTGGGGTATATACATATCTCAAGTCTCACACAGGCAAAACACTCTGGCTCAGTATAGAAGTAGTGCATGCATACCTGCAGTAGTAATTGGCACTTAATTTTTTTTTTTTCAGTAGTTAAGCTTCCTATCTCTTTCTCCAAGTTCCGAAGTTATATCTTGCATATGTACACCTCCCATTCTTCTCAAGTTTATACAATTAGTAGCATGTCTGGAGAATAAAGTTGAGAAATAAATGTCTGTTATAACTTGTACATGTTTCAGTGCAGCACAGGATGTTTAATTCTTTAATTAAAAAAGAGGAAAAAGCTCAGTGGGTAGAAACATTTCATTGTACCAGTAAGCAAGAAAAAAATGGTTGAAAACAGTGAGATTGCACCTTTCAAGACAAGTGTGTGTGTTCCCCAGTTTTCCTTCTTGTTCCTTTGGGGGAGACATTATATTATTGCACCTACAACAATGGGACAGTGATTTACAGCTACAGTTTTTGTGTGTTAAAAAGAGGCAAGTAATGGAAAATACCAACCATGTGAAATCATATCTTGATATCCTGTTGCGATCTGGTGTCCAAAAATCTTTTGTTAGCACTGGTTTGATACTTGGGGTTAAAGCCCAGTGCTATATCGAATTTGTTATGTCAGGGAATGCTGCCTAAATGAAAGTTACTTCACGTCATGAAGGAGCTGACTGAACAAGTGGTGAATATTTTCTTTTCTTACAGTTATCTTTAAATGCTTGCATCTGAATTAATCTCACATGCCTTTAGGGGTATTCAAATGTAGTGATATTAGGACCTAATATGGTGTTTGGAACTTAAATTGCCAAATTGCGAGCCATGATGAAACATAGGTTCAAGGTGTGAATCTAACTGGATATGCTAAATATCAATGCTGATTGGGTAGGTTTTCACTCACATATATGCGTATCCTTTATTTTCAGCGTCGAGGTCCTCAACGCTCAGTTGATGTAATAGTTTCATCTGCCTTCCTACTGACTATCTCAGTTGTGTTTATCTGTTGTGCACAGGTGAGGAAATCTTACTCGTATAGAAACAGCCATGACTTAAATAGGTTTTGAAATAATTTTGAGTAACTTTTGCATGGTGATTCCTATTAAGTTAAAAGACCACAGTGAAAAATCAGTAACAGCTGTTACAGCTTTTCAGAAGATTAAGCTCCATTTTGTATTGTTCATTTTATCTACTTTAGAATATTATTCTGTAAGAGCTAAAGAAACTTACTGATAGCATAATTCCTAACATGATATTATTATTATTTTTTAAATCTGTGTCCTCTTTCATTTTCCATCGTGGATTTTGGAACGCAGGTTTGTTTTTTTTTTCCTAACATTTTGCATCAAAACACACTTTTGCAAAGATTGTTGAGATTGACCTCGGTTGATGATTTTTGTGAGAAACAAGATTGCTGGCTGTATTAGCCTGCCCTCTAGTGGAATATCTTTTAGTAAGCAAATCTATGTTTAAAGACGATTTTTACCACTTAAGATTTTTCCTTGAGCTTCTGTTTCAGAATACAGGGAAGCTTCTGAGTGGCTTCTGGTTGTATTTTTGTTCTACTTTATTCCCTAGTTAATGCTAGTGTGTTTTCCTGGTAGCTAACTATAAATATTTTAATAAGAATATAATTTAGCAGTAACTCTGCTTGGATGTGATTTTGTATATAATTCAGTACATGTGAGGGTATATTTTGTTTTTTATCCCATATAATGTCTTTGCAAGTTTGAACACGAGTTTAAAATTGTCTTAGGGTGTATATTTTTTGTCTATTGCTTTAGGGATATGAAAAAAAGATGAGTCTAAATTTTGATCGAGCCTTTCAGGGCATATCTTTTCTCAGACCCCGTATCTTTGACACAGTGTTGATTTTAAATAATGATTCAATAATCTTTTATGCCTAAAAACAATCCATATACTTATTACTGGGAAATTTTTCTTGGAGTTTGGGAGTTACGTAATTATTTTCTTATGTTGTAATGCAATCATTACTTTGAATTAAATTTTGATTTTTTTTTTCTCTTTTGTTTTCAGCTGCTTCACATGCATGAGATCTTCCTTGATTGTCACTACAATTGGGAACTCGTGATTTGGTGCATTTCACTAACTCTTTTTCTCTTAAGATTTGTTACACTTGGATCTGAAACCAGTAAAAAGTACAGCAATACCTCAATATTACTTACTGAGCAGGTAAGAACTTGTACAGAATTTTTGTATCTAAACAAGTTACTAATCTCGTAGGTCTCAGGCATGCATTTTAGATGTATTAAAATAGTCTGGATTAGGGAGTTACTTATGGCGTAGTGAAACAACACTTTACAACCTGAAGTTCAATTTCTGTGAGAAGTGTGTGACTTTGTTTAAAAGTTGTATGGAACATTGAGACGGCCATATCCCAATTTCTCTTTAAGTGAGTGGGCTTAGAGATATCAATATACGTCATTTGATATTAATAAAGATCTAACAGAACACAAACATAAAAAGTAGCTTTTAAACAGGAAAAATAAACCTGAACTCTCAAAGTGTTGGATGGAAGAGTAAAAGATTTGAAAACAAACTTACCCTCTACAAAGTGGGTCACTATTTCCAGTCCAACAATTTTGACTGCTAGGTTGTGTGGGTTACATACAGTCTCCTCTAGACTCCTTGGAAACTTTTTCTTTCAGTCATCTGTCAAGCTTGGCTTTGGGTCTATGTACTTTTCTTCTCAGGAATGTTCTAGTCTGCATTCGTACTGCAAACTTCCCTCTCTGCTCTGCCTGGCACTGCTGATAGTTTTCCGAGCTAAGCATGTTCAGTTAGTGTTAGGTAAGAAGCAATCTCTTTCTGCTCGGAGAGGTTTCACACTGGTGCAAAACACAGCATTCAGCACAAGGTAAATAAGCAGTTCAAGAAATCTTCACAGGTTTCCTACAGGAAAGTGTTCAAGTTGGAGAATAAAATCTTCCAAACTGAGTCTCCCAAAGTCAGGATGTGAAGCTTATGACAGATGGTATCAATGACTGCTTACATATTTTGCTCAATGAGAATTCATTCTGTCTTTACTAAAGATGATGAGGCTAGACACTGAGAAGACAGACTGCCTATTTACCTTGTCCTGAATGCTGTGTTTTGGACCAGTATGAAACATCTCAGAGTTCCTGAGCCCGGAGAGCTTTGCATCGTTCTGTTGATCCTCAGAGTACAAATAGCCTAATGTCCCAGTGAAGCTTATGTCCTCTGTTTCTGGAATGAAAATGGAGGGGAATGTTTGGGATAAGGGTTGGAAAAAAATGGAGAGAGCAAGGCACCAGAGTCACACGTCAAGCCTTTGTTTTGCTTTCATAGGTTTCTATACTATGCTCTTCATGAGAGTCAGTGTTTGAACATTTTAAGCCAGCATGGACATTAAAAGAAGCACTCTCTCTATGGCCCCAGAACTTAAAAAAAAAAAAGAAAAAAAAAAAAAAAGAAAAAAAAAAGTGCTAGATCATCAGACACTTAGCTTTGTATTGAATCCAGCTTATCCTGTTATAAGTCATTTCCGCTCAAAAATGCTTGAGCGCTTTATGAAATGAAAACCAAAATAGAATTCACTATTGTTTCTCAGAAATTAAAAAGGATACACGTCACCCTGGGTAGAACTCATTTTGGACTGATTTCACATACTAGCTGGATACCATAGCATATTTACAGTGCTCTTGAGACAGACTCGTTAAAGTCTGACATTTTGGCCTTTCATGAGAGGTCAAGCCCAAACAATTGACTGACACTCACTTGATCTAAGAAAGTACATCTGAACTGGTGTCCTTGAAAATTGTACACTAGTGTTATTAGGCTTACTGAGAAGAGAATAAAGCTTTAAAACAAACAAAAAATTACAATAAAAACCCCAAAAGGACAAACAAGCCTCAACCCCCAGATTCAATTTAAATGCTTCACGGATAAGATGAAATTGCAAATTCTACTTTCTGTCAGCAAAGTTCCAGCCACTTCTGTGTGCTTTATATTCAACCTATGAATTTCATGATTAGGAGTCATGATGGGAAACTAAAAGATCAATCATTTTACATCAAGGGATTTTTTGACTGTATGCTGTTTGCCTGTAATTTTTCAAGTCATTCTGAAAGTGTTTTTAATTGGTCTTTTAAATTAAGTGCCTCAGTGGTTCCTTGTTGAGTAAAATACAACGTATGGTCTGATCAAAGTTGTCTTGCCAGTTTCAAGTCTCAGAATAGGTACGGTAGATGGCTGTGCATATACACATACATTTAAACTCCCCTCCTGATTCAAAGTTTGTTATTGAATGTTGATTTTTTTTTTTCATAAATTAATGAAATCATAGTAACTGTTAAGAGATTTGAACCTTCCTAGGGTTTATTACCTACCATTTTTCCAGAGTTGCTAAATAGAGCCTTTATTCTTAGTTAATTCTTGTTTATAAACACTTGTATTGTTGAAATCAGTAATTATATATTTAAACACTGGAATCTCTTTGCCTCTAAAAGCATAATTTACTTTACAATGAAATTGATAGTTCAGAAATTTAATGTGTCTTGGAATATATTAGGCATAGTTTTTGATTTTTAACTTGTATAAGAAATTTACAGTGACCTTTTTAGGAAGATCTGGTAATATTCAGTTACTTTGTTTAGATATCTGTGGCCCTTATTTCAATAATCACCTTACAACAAGGTGGTTAAATATATGATAGCATCATACAGCATCACTTCCTTTCTGCAACTTTGCTTCTGTAGCTTGGTAAGAGTCTCTGTCATCTGAAGGACTAGTTCAGCAT
Organism: Pygoscelis adeliae; assembly: GCF_000699105.1. NCBI lineage: Eukaryota > Metazoa > Chordata > Aves > Sphenisciformes > Spheniscidae > Pygoscelis > Pygoscelis adeliae. The sequence goes on from NW_008825150.1 coordinate 2,771,772, forward strand.
ATTGCTAAATTGTTCATTTTTTATTCTGTTGAAGGTTGTCATCCTAAAATAAAAAGTTCATGGCTCTTCAAGATATTTTTTCTTTGGTTTGCTTTTGTTATGCAATAAAAAAGAACAACTAACCTTTGTCTGGTCTAGGATATCAAAGATAGGTCATTTGAGAATGAAAGCTGATGTTTCAAAATTGCTAGGAGGCCAAGAGAGCTGATTTGTACTCTTAACTAAACTTTCCTCAGAAACAATGACCTAAAAAAGTCTGGATCACAGAATTGTTGAAATGATCAATATACTGTTCTTATACAGCAATGAAAAGTTTAATAATTTTTCAAATATTTCAAGGCACTGGAAAGATTGATTTTCTACACTCAAGGTGCTCATGAAGTACTCAATTATACTAAAATCTTTTGAAAGAAATTACACTTTAGCAGAATTATGTTTTGGCATTTCAGTCTATTCAGTAACTTTTGGGGATGTTAAGCCTGGTAAGGTCTGCATACTAGTATAAAAACCTTCTGGAAATGAATTGACAAACCTCAGGCAATTATTGAAGGAGGAAAAAGCAATTATGCAAACCTTACATATGTGGTGTTTTTTCTTGCCTCATTTGTAGATTACACTAAACTTTGAAGTTGTTGCTATAATAGTGTCATGTATTTTGTTATATCGTAAAACGTTGTATTTTCCTATGGTACTGAGGCAGTATTTGTTCTTAAATATTAAAAAGGAAGCAAAAAATTTGCTTGCTTGCAGAAATGTCATTGCTGTTCTATCAATTCCCATTTCTAAAATGGCTGCTGAGTAATCACTTCATTTTATTATTAAATATTTCCAAATTAATTCCTTTAAATTCTGAATAAGTGGTGATACTTGTATTTTATTTAAATCAGATAAACTTGTACTTGAAAATGGAGAAAAAGCCTAATAAGAAGGAAGAACTGACACTAGTGAACAATGTTTTAAAACTTGCTACTAAGTTATTGAAGGTAAGAATTAATAGTATTACTGTATTATATATAACTAAGAAGCAGAATAGATTGCTTAATGAGTCACTTGTGTTACTTCTGCAGGCAGTACAGTATGCTTTGGTTTAAATCTGCTCTGTAACTTTCACAGCGATGCTACTTGTTCATACACTACAGTCTGTTATGTTGCTATCATTGTGGATTAAAATTATTATTACATACCGTAAGTTTTATTCTTCAACAGTATATGAGCAGCATGAGAGAAAGTACTTTGGGATGGGCAGGATGATGAACCCTTGGGAAATAAATGATGCAATTTTGCTGTCTGTTTTGAGTGTCAATATCTGTTTCTAGTAATAAGCTGCTGGAGGATTTGTATTCTTCCACAAAAATAATTCCTCTTAAAAACTGTCAGTGGTTAGCATTTCAAATTAAAACTAGATTATACTTGAAGTCTTCTTTACTTACTGTCATAGAAGAATCTTTTTGGAAGACAGAAATTGTTACATAGGTCCATTTAGAAGTGAATTAAAGGTATGGATTCATTTAATGTAATTCAAATATTTGTCAGCTGTGCCCTTGAACTATTTGGCAAATTTTTTTTTGCATGGAATTTTGCTGATTAGTAGAAAAGTGTTTTGCTTATGCAAAAAAGCAAGCTGCAGGAGCAGCTGAGGGAACTGGGACTGTTTAGCCTGGAGAAAAGGAGGCTGAGGGGAGACCTCATCACTCTCTACAACTACCTGAAAGGAGGTTGTAGCGAGGTGGGGGTCTGTCTCTTCTCCCAAGTAACTGGCGATAGGACGAGAGGAAATGGCCTCAAGTTGTGCCAGGGGAGGTTTAGATTGGATGTGAGGAAAAATATCTTTACTGAAAGAGTGGTTAAACATTGGCACAGGCTGCCCAGGGAAGTGGTTGAGTCACCATCCCTGGAAGTATTTAAAAGACGGGTAGATGAGGCGCTAAGGGACATGGTTTAGTGGGCATGGTGGTGTTGGGTTGATGGTTGGACTTGGTGATCTTAGAGGTGTCTTCCAACCTTAATGATTCTATGATTCTATGAATATTATCCTGTTTGCCAGCTAACTATATTTGGTGGGTAGAAGATATTTCTTCATGGTGAGAGAACATGGATTTTTTTATTACTTCCTATTTCTAGAATTCTGCAGAAGAAAAGTCATCTTATTTCACTCATCTGGAGCTAGAGCATGGACATGCTTAGGGCTTTTTTAAACTTCTTGTTATTAACAAAGCAGTGGTTGAGGTTCTCAGGAAGACACATTTATTCCTAAATTGCCTCTGCTGAGTTCTTCTGTTCTTTCAAACTCAGATCTGTCATAATTTGGGAAGCAAGCTGTTTTGTTCTTTCAGTTGTCTGGGAGCTTTATTCTTGCTCCAGAAATGTCTCATTCTCCTTCAGACTAAACATTCCCCTAATGCAAAACTTACTTAAGGGTTACCTGAATGTCAAATAAGAGTGATAAATTTAACACTTGAAAAACTTCTTTTTATTTTAGGTTTGGCTTTTATGAACAAATAAGACCAATTAGATCTAGTATTCCTTATGTGTTTTCACACTAAAATTAACAGTATATAACTTATAATTGACTAAAGTGGGCTTTCAAAGAGGAAGCAAGTCCTGATACTACAAGAACAAATTCATGACTTGCCTCCCCACCTCTCTTGGCATGGTGTTTCAGTGCTTAATCACTTCCGGTGTTGTGTAAACTATTTTTAAATTAAATTTATCTAGCTTCAGCTTTCAGTATTTGTATCTTGTACATTCTGCTGTTATGGTAAAGTTCTTAGAGATGCTGCCTATTTGTTATTCTTGGGTTCAGAAGTAAGGTAACAACAGTATTTTGATTTCTCTTCAGGGAATCAACTTCTTAATTTAGTCCAAGATAGAGTGGTCATGTAGAACAGTTCCCCAGGAATGACTGGCAAATGTAAAAGTATCTTCCTCCCCCTCAGATAAATTTCCTTCAATCCACACCCCCCTCCCACCATGTTTGAGTATAGCACAACTGATACTGATTCCATGTGCAGAGATCCCCATCAGTAGAGGGAATAGCTGGATTATCGTAAGTAAACCCAAACCATAGCTTTCAATGCCTCTATACCTTTCCTCTGCAGTCAGGAAAATTCAAGCCCATCAAGAGAAAAGAATAAGGGACTGCAAAGCTTTTAGGACCGGGTTTTGGAACAAATGAAAGGAAGTATTCTCTGTGCATCAGGTAGCAGACTTGTGCAACTGTTGGTCAGAGGACACTGTGGATGCAGAAAGGTTATCTGGATTCAAGGAGAGACTGGACAAGTAGACTAGACAAAGCACAACAGATTCAGAGTGTCTCATGAGTTGAAATGTTTGTGTGCTGTGAGAACATAGGTGGGGTGAGAAGTAGCTGCTGGTGGTGGCAGGATGCTGATCAACCCCTGACCTGATTCACTTCAGCCTTTTTTTATGCTTTTCTCAGTGTTTTCAAAAAAATGTTCATGTTTTACTCTTTCCAGAAACGTATCAACTGACATGACCTTTCCAACAGGGGACTTGGCTTTTGTGGCACAAATTCCAGACCCAGGCCATCACCTGGTTACTGTGAGAACGTGCCCAAAAGTGAGATGGGATTTCCAAGCCCCACCTAGTATAAGCTTTACATGAATTCTTGGTAGTTAGTGATCAACACAATTACGTATTTCATGCCCAGTAGCTAAAAGGAGTTGGTTTTTTTTTAATTTGGTTTTGGATGTTTTTGATCCTTAAGTTTTTATTGAAGAATATTACGTTGAATATTCTTACTATTTTCTTACTCCCAAAATTGGTAAGATGAATCCAAAATCTAAAAACTTCTTCCTTAAGAGAATTTCTCTGCTGTTCTTCTCAGAATCATGTCTTTTATATCTTTTGTATTTGCAGCAGAGTTTTATACCACATTACATCTAAATGAAAAGGTTGTTCATTCTTATTTCACCTCTTTTGAAGGAAGAGTCAGAGCTCTGAAATTCTTCTTCATTAAAAAAAGGTTTATAAGGCCTTGTTCAAGGTCCAGGATGTAATGCAGGAGAGGGATGAAGATGAATTTAAAGCTAGAAAATATAAATGACCAAAGCAGTGATAGTTGTTATACTTTATATAACCCACTCTTATATTTTAAAACTCTTTTTTTTTCTTCCTTTATTTGACATACCTCTAGGCCAAAAAAGTTTGGGTGACTTTATTCACACACCAATAATTGAAAATTGGTGAAGTAGCCTCTTTGTCCAAGTTTTGTTGCAGATGAATTTTGGCTAATTTTTTGATTCTTCCAGTAAAAAAAAAGTAAAATATTGGCAGTTAAATTGTTATTAGTATTTTTTTTTCCTTTATCTTCCTTTTCTGGCTATGTTCATCAGTAAGTATTCTCAAAATTAATGGAAAAGGAGGGAAATTTCATTAGGAAAGACATTTTTGTTAATTTTTCATAGTAGTGAGGTAGCCTTCCGTCACTGTGGAAAATCTTTCTTTTCTTGTTTTTTGTGGTTCCGCTGTCTGTCAGTTCTTTTAACACTGAAGGCGATTTCTGGAAAATTATAAGGAATTCTAAAATGATGTCACCTTGGTGCCAGGAAAATTAGTGCTCTTATGTTCCTGGGTCCATGAGCAAATTGGTAGATGCTCTCAATGGGTAGCCTCCAATTTTTTGAAGTGTTATTTAGACACCATCAGTCAACAGTCAGCTCATGTGATCGGTATTTTCTTGCACATTGTTTTTTACATGCAGAAGAGTAGGAGAATGTTTTACTCCACTGTGACTTGAAGATTTCCTAAACTATCTAATATCTCTCAATACGTATGTGAACAAAACCCCTTTGTGTAATTTTTGCTTTTTAACGATGTCGTTTTGCATTACTAGGAACTGGACAGTCCCTTTAGGTTATATGGGCTTACAATGAATCCACTGCTTTATAATATCACCCAAGTTGTCATCCTGTCAGCTGTTTCTGGTGTCATCAGTGACTTGCTTGGATTTAATCTAAAGGTAACTACTTGATAAGCATCCTTTTTTTTTCACCATGGCATTCAGAATGTTACGATAGATGGATCATACGTTGTAGCCTAATGAATTCTTAACTCTATTAACTAGAAGATTTATTGTTTGAAAATGGTTATGAAATTTAAACTATATCAGAAGAATAGTGATGTATTTGTCAAAGCAGCCCTTTTAACTTTTTTCATTTTTGTGGCTTTCTAACTTCATTTAGGACACATAATTACCAAGAATTCTTAGACATAAATACATTTGTACACATAAGTACAAGAGCTTATTTAACTTTTCTTCACATCCCAGATCTGATTTCTCTCTCGAATTCCTCACTGTTGACTTTGTAGCTCTTTAAGGGATGCAGAAAGATGCAAGCTATCCTTGTCTTGCACTGCAGTAAAGTATTAGAGTAGATACAGTATTACCATGACCAGTCTCACCCAGGGTCGTTTCGTCATGGCTGAAGGACTATCTTGTTAGGTCCTACCCTCTGGCCCCCTCTGAACTACAAACTCTGGAAACTATTTCAAGATTCAGGTTATGGGGCATGTAAGTTTCCACAAGCTCGTAGCACAAAGCCCTTAACTGGCCATTGAGTTTGCTTACGTCTACCCATTTTTTTCCTGTTAGAAGTAAATGAATGTAAAATTTATTTTGTGTATCATAGAAAATGCAGCAAATGCAATAAGAAAAAAAATGTGGTGGTATTGCAGTTCTGGTAAACAGAAAACTGAGATGAGAAATAATGTTGATTTACTGCTCTAACTTTTCCAGCTCTGGAAGATCAAATCCTGACAATATATGAAGATGAGATAACACAGTGTTATAGAAAAGCTCATTGATTGACAAAACTGCCTCAAAGCAGCCACTGAATCTGTATTTCAGATGCTACAACCTCTTCAAGGATGTCATTTGGAAAATTGAAGCGTTTACATCTGACTGTCTTGTGCAATCTTTGTATTTATTTCATCTTCTCACTGTTTTATGTTCATTTTAGTTGACATTTATATTTTCTTTTCAAACTTATTTGTTTAGTTTTGGAAAGGGTCAGATTTGGGAAGGGTCAAAAACTACGTGTATGAGAACTTGAAATCCTGGAAGTTGATTACACTAAATTACTATATCTGTTGTTAAAGCTGAAGCCAATGCTGAACATTTTTAGTTACAGTAACGCTATATGGAAGTAATTTGGTTTTTTTATAGTGTGGTAAAATTGCTTAGAACATTTCATTTGCACCAGTCATTTATGAGAACAACATAACATCAATAGATGTTTGGTTGCAATAGAAAAGTGAGACATATACAAAAAATAAAGTACTGACAATACAGTATGACAGGTAGCAGAAATATTTTATATTCCTATTAGAAGCAAGTGGGAATTTTTAACATTTTGAGTAATTCCAGGTTCTAAACTCATATAAGCTGCAGTTTAAATATCCTGGGATATTAATAAGGTATTATATAACAGGTCAACAAGTGCTCTTTGATAACACTTTTATTAGAGCAATAATTGTAAATGGTTACCATGCTGTATGATATTTTGATAAAATTAAATATTGTATTTATTTGAAATACTGGGCTGTTCTGCGCAGCTCTGACTGTGCATGCTCAATATGTGCACTTTTTGTTACTTTTAATGAGAAACTATATACATATAAATGTATATTAATTGGAATATATTATGGTGAACTATGGAGCAGTATATATTATATGTCGAAGTTGAATATTTAAACAAGCAAAAGATTTAGTGGTGAAAGGAATGCTATGAGTGACTGAGCATAAGATAGAGAGATGCTCTCCTCTTGTACACTATAGTATATGCCATTCATACCACATTGAAGTTTAAGAACAGTTAAACACAGAAAACAAGTTCCTCTGGTGAACGGCAGAACTCATGAAGCCTGGCATTCGGCAGATTTGTGTCTTCAAATAACCTCCTTTCCTCCCGTTCCTCCCCCGCAGGGGTCATTCCCTAGCGCTTTCCTGGCTGGGGTTTCCCAGCCTTGGGTTTCCCACCTCTCCCTCTGCCTTCCGTCCCTGCTTCCCACATAGACCAGTCATTTTGACTCGTGGTTCTTCAGTGTGACAGAAATAGGTGTTCACCCATGTAGAATTAAGTTACTTGGAACAAACTTTCCATCTGCAAATTATTTTGGGAGGATTAATATCACCAGGCGCAAGTATTCTTACATTTTATGTTTCTAAAATAGTGGCTTCATGTTGAAAAATGACAAGTAATTAGGTGCAAGCATCTGGACGTTGCATTATGTTTGCAATCTTCAGAACCTTGAAAGATTTGAAGTAATGTGTCTTAAACTTATGTGGTATAAAAATATTTTTATATATAAAGCAACACAAACAAGCATTTTGTATTTTATTTGCCTCTGTACTAATGTTTAATAATGACCAAAGTGCATTCTGGTTTTTGAAAGAATGTATTACTGGAGCTTTAAGAACATACTATATTTAGTTTCTCATGTGAAAACTTTAGCTGCATCTGATCTGTTTCTTCTTTCTCTGTTGTTTGATGTTGGGATTGTTTTTAAAAATTAAGTACATTTTATACACAGTTTTTTCCAAATTATGGTACAGACCTACACAGAACTTAATTTTGCACAAAATATATTTTAAGAAAAAAAAGTACAGCAGGAGTTCTGTGGGTGATAAAAGATAAGGCTATTGCTTTTTACAGCCTGTCACTATTACAAAACCATTCTTTACTCTAGAATGGAATTATTTTTAGAAATGTAAAATGGTGAATATACGGCTTTCATTACCTTTAAAAAAAAAAAGGGAGGGAGGGAAAACATTGCGGTGTCGGTTGAAGGTGAAATTAGTTTAACCATGTATACCTCAGCAACTAGCACTGTGCTGGATTGTTGCACTAACAAATGGCGGCTTGGGGAGAGTAAAAGATTTGTGAGATGAAATTAAAAATAATAAAAACCTTTCTTTGCTACCATTAGGTATATTCTTTATGTTAAAAATGGGAGTGGTTTATTCTCCATCCCTCAATATGGAAAATCCAGTATGATAATAGAGGCAAGTAGAAATATGGCAGATCTTGCGTGTTAACTGTTATTTTTTGCCACATGTTTTGTAACTGAAAGTGTGATCAGGCTTGGAATAAAGCTTTCTATGGTTGATGGTAAAAAAGAAAAAAACCAATGCGGTGAGCTATATCTTTTAGTAATATCCAACATATTTCTGAGTCTGCCTGTTTTGATTTAAATCCATATATTCTATTTAAATTAAAGCATATTTGGGAGAGAAATCCTGCACATGGAATGCAAATGATGGTTGTCAAAATAGCACTTTATTGCAAGAATACAAACTTTCAGACACTTTTAGTTATGCAAAGTAGTTTAATTTTATTAAGACTACTGGACATGCAGCTTCCACAACTGTTTCTATTTGAAAAATATTGAAACAGAATTCAGTCCTATTTCACCAGGATTTAAGGGATAAATTTCAATCACCATTTTGACTGTTTTGTTATGTCACAATATATACTTCCATGTAAAAATCAAAATACAAGCAAACTGAAGTACTTGAAATCGAAGTGAAATGTTTCAATGGCACGTTATGGAATATTTGGAGAGGATTAGCGTGTGGTAACTTGTGTGTATTATCTATTTGTTTACTGATTAGTGAAATATTTTCTGACAGAAAGCTGTTCTATTAACAGCTCTCAAACACCCATTTTTATTAGCTTAACTTTGGCTTTTCCAAAGCTTAGTCTTTGGACTTTAAACATGTTCTACTAGTGGTATCCCCATGACCACTGATTGCTGGGCAGTAGGTTACACTCCACACTTGTGTTCATTTGCTCACTTTCTAAACTTACTCCAAATGTGGGCTATTTACAATTTAAAATTTCTTTTGATGGTCATGAAAGACACTACATACATTGAGAAACTAACATCTTCTGAGAGCCACTCCTTTCACCATCCATCTCTAGGTGACACCTTAGTGTGCCAGAGTTCTTAGATGTTGCCAGAAAATGTTACGCATAGTGCCAGTTTCCTTAGTCCACACCCCATCTATGTCTAAGTACTGTCCAAAGTAGTTATGGAGCTGAAGGTGATAGGATCTGACCGATGCATTGTTGCTTACTGTCTTGCTTCAGATCATGTCCCATTTCTGTCAATCCTGACCTTCTTAAAACCCTCCCATCCAGTAGAAAATCCTACATGGAATCTAAGCAGCTGTTGGTGTTCAGGCATGAATTCAGCATACGCTGATTATGTCCTCTGTCTTACACTGGTTGTTATGATTGGGAAATCCTGGTACCTCCTTAAGAGAGTTGTATTTCTACAGCTCATAGCATGGAGCTAAATTTACATGTATCCTTCTGAGTGCCACATTTGGAATCTGAAGGGATGCAAGACCTTTCAGGAAACTACAGAAGTGAGTTCTAAGAGGCTTTATCTGTGTGCTGCTTGCTTAATATACGATTGCAAACCTATTTGTAAACCTACTGTCTCTGGTAGGCTCCAGTGAGCCGCCCAGTGTGTAGATTATGTGTATTGCAAAAAGAAAAAAATAATTTTACAACCTCTTTCTTGCAAAGTTAGTGTTACCTCAGACTGGTATATGCCAGAATAGAACAGCATAAGTTAAAACAAAGTACAGATGAAATGCAGAAAGGTACTTTAATCGCCTGTTTAGTCCTTCATGTTACCTTCTATGGATGGGACCTTTAAAACCCTTTGGTAGATACCAAATTTAGTAACTTCCAAAAGCCGCTCTGGATTGCGAGTGCATTTCATTCCAGGTAATGCTTAAGAATATTACTGGTTCAAATTTCAAAGACCCATCTTTGGCATCCAGCAGTATACAGTAGAGAGACTTACTTCTCTGTTTTCTACAGATGGTAGTAGTGGGCTGCTGCTGTCTTTACTGGATACTTCAAAGCCAAAGGCATCCAGCTTCTCTGTTTTGGGGC
>NW_008825150.1:2781766-2796564 GCF_000699105.1 Pygoscelis adeliae
CCCACTGCTGCCTCCTGAGGTAGACTTTTGTTACCGGTTTCTCGGTAGTGAATTTGCTGCAATGCAAGAGAGAACTTTGAAGGAGAAGGTATGCATGATGCTTTTTTCTTAGTCCATACAGCAATCTCGTTTTTATTGCATGACCACACAAAATATATCTGTATTGGTACAGGGCGTGGGGAAGCAAACCTTTTAGTCATAAATAGCAACCGACAAACTGTGTGGGGAAAGCAGTCGTCTTTTCTTCCAATGTCATTACTTGCAAGGTAGCAGAGGTAGCATCTTGAGAAGGTGCCCATGTTGGTTGTTTTGTTTAAAAAAAAACCCAACCAACAGTCTTCACTTGTACTGTGGCTTTCCTCTTAACTGCTGCCTTCTTACTGTGTCAGACTTAGGAAAACTAATCAGTCCTTGCTGGGCTGTTAGGATCCTGCTTTGCTGACACTTTCTTTTCCTGAAAGTCACCATCTTCCTGTCATCTGTGATGGATGGAGCCTGGAGATGTTCTTTGAAGTTCCTGTATGAGGGGCATTCAGCCAAGGGGCGATTTTGGCAATTCTGCTGGGCCTTGGGGAGTTTCTGGCCCAGGAGTCAAAAAGAGTGCTGCAAAACATCTGGATGATACCTGTACTGCCAATATTCATCACTTGGCTGATAGAGGTGTTTGCGGTAATACCTGTCAGCTCTGCTCATTTTATCTGCTCATTTTGCCTCTTGCCTTGCTAATTGAGCAGTTAGAGCCCACTGGTGACATGAACCAAACAATTCTGGTAAGGGGGAAATGTCCAAGGCTGCCATGGGCAGTTTGTGATAAGGATAACTCAGGAAAGGAAGGGAGTGTGATTCCTCTGATATCTGGACCTACTGCACCCTGACCCACTTCTGGTGACAATTCTGCTGTCAGAGTTGGATATCTGCGTTATTAAATATAAACCATGAGCCCAGCGTTGCCTGGGGCTTGGCAGAGAGAGATTTCCTCCTTACTGCCTCAAGCAGTCAGTCACTGCTAACCTTGAATCTGGTGTGTGGTGCATGTTCTCTAGACATACAGGCAGCCTTGAGAAGGGCCTTCTTGTGAAGACTTCTCTCTTAGGGACTCCAAGATCTTCCCCATAATGTGCTTCCCCATAATAATTAGGATTGAGACAGAACTTGCAGTGGATGGCAATGGACAGTTCAGTGATAATAACAGACAACTACAGAAATCACCAAGGCAGCTGCAGCTGTGAGTCAGATCCCTTGTCACTTGGTCTTGCTGTGGATGCAAGATGGTCATCTTGCAGGCTGAAGACTGTTTTTGACCTGTGGCTGTAGATACTGTGGCTTACCCAAGTCATCTTGGGGAGGCTAAATCATGTGTAGAGATCGGTTCTAAATGTGGAAGATCCCCATGTTTTGCAACCAGTCTCAAAGCTGGGCAGCTACTGCCACCAAGTGGTTGTCCTCTTCGGTCATTTTGATCCTCACGAATACTGTACCCCATGGACTTTAATAGATATGGGCAACTACATTAGTCTTGAGGACGCTGTAGACTATTGCTTAATATCGGACGTTTGGTATAGGGGATGTTCCACGTGAAGGAAAAGTTGTCAACCATCTTCTGGCTGTATCAGTAGCTGGATCTGCTTCTCCTGCCTGAGGCCAGCCCCTTGCAGGGAGCTCTGCTTGGGGCCAGTGGTGGAGCACGCTGTTACCACCACAGCAGCCTGGACACTTTGCCGGCTGTTCTGCACTTCAGCTGATATTATAGCAGGTTTAAGGCAGATAGGGCTTTCTGGCAACAAGGTGTCAGAAGGTCTTGTTTTAGTGCTGTCATATCAAGGATGCAACGGAGTTTTATCTAAGCAGGTCTGTAAGACCATGGATTTTAATTGTCATATATTAATGTAAAAGCTCAGGCCAGAATCTAAGTCCCATCTTGGTTTCACCAGGGAAAGTTTGCAGTGTGGCAACAGGAATAAATGGGAAAGGGCAAAGAAAACCATTTGGTTGATGCCGGCTGCATTAACCGTCAGGATGCCAGTATGAGTGAGTTTGTAATTTGAGAACTTCTTGCTGTTACCTTTGGTACACATCCTTATGGAATGTCTTAATTATGCAAGTGTAAAATACCCATATTGAGTTAGTTTAGATTAAATGTTGGAGAGTCAATATGTAACCTCAACGTGTTAAAAACAACACTCCCAAACCGTTATTATGAAATAATATAAAATGAATTTTAAAAATTTATATTTTTACTTTTTCCTTCCCTATTCTTTTGCATCTTTAATCATTTTACACTTGAGCTGACGCTTGCCATCTTTAAACAAAATTTCAGAAATCTGAAATTGCTGCAGACTGGGTTTCATGATAAAAAGTCAATTCTCTGGGCTGTAAGCAATGCCACGTTTCCTGCTATCAGTAATGGGATTCTCTAGAGAGAGAAATCAAGCGAGATTTTCTTTTCCTTTCTAGCTCTTGAGAGATGATGCTACAACCTTCAGTATGGACACAAGCACCTGTGATAAAATAACAGTGCTGATTGCTGGTCAGATTCAATTTTTCCAGTACAAGTTTGTATAAGTTTATTATCTGGAGTAAGAAATAAGGTCATGCCGCAGAAGGATTTATCCTTTTTACTCCCCCCCCCCCCCCCTTTTGATTAATAAATTCAAGCAAAAGAAAGCACATGTAGTTTAGGGACAAAGTTCCAAAATTATTGCATTTGTTACTCGTTTAATTTCATTTATTGCTTCAGTCTTTATGTTTAAAAATGACAGTACTTTATGTTTAGGCACACTTGCATTCTTAAACACCCACCCAACTTTTCACTTCTAGCCCTTACTTACAAACAGCTCCTGCCCCTTGAGCATGGTCTTATTGGTAACGAAATTTATCAGGGGCTATGTGGCTGCCTCTTGACAATATCATGATCCAAGCCTGAGTCTCTAGATAGGTGGTTGTAAATTAAATGAAATCTTTTGCTTTTGCTCTATCTCATGCATGTGAGTGGATGGGAAGTGAATTACTTGGCTAATTGAAAAATACAGTTAAACAAATGGAACCTTAGTGGTAGATGGCACTAAAACAGTGAGTTTTGGTGAAATAGTTGGTTTACTTTGGCGTATCAAGGCGCGCTCTAATACTTCATTAAACCATCTCTACAACAGTGATGATTGGGATCAAAGACAACTAAACCAGCCTCAGGATAAGGGTTTGACCCTGATGAAAGGTCACTCTCCAGCAGCTCTGCACGCCCTGCTCACCATACCTGTGGCCGTGGTCATACACTTTCCATAGGGTTCATTGACCTGAGCTTCAGATGTCTAAAAGTTAGACACTGAATTACCCAAGGCTTCCTTAGCAGTCACTAGAAACACACATTTACCTTCAGAGGGGGATTCATTCAGTTGATCTTTGACACTAATTTTAGTGATCCTCTGGGGTATTTCTCTCTCAAGTGCAAAAGGAAAATAGTGTGGATAATTTAGAATCAGATGTGAAACTTTTAGCCACCTAAATTAGGGCAGATTAATCCTACTTTGCTGTTTTGTTCCACAGTGAAGCCTTCAGCATTCGCAGCTGTGTAATTGGTTCAGCTGCCACTGGAAAGGAAGACTTTTTTTAAAAAATTTTATTTTATTGGTTTGCTCTTAGAAAAAAAGATTTCCAAATGCGAATTCCATAATCCTGCGCCAGCGCTCAGAAAGTCTCCCCCTGAGCTGCGGTACTCCGGCTGGTGAACTGCCCACCTGTACAGCTCGCTGCTCCGCAGCCTGGAGACAGCACAGTGCAGGCATAGCAACAGCACCGAAAATAGTCACAGCCAGCACCAGAATAACACGCAGGTGTACCTGAAGAGATCTGTTTCTTTACTACTAAAATGAATAACTTGGAGGCCGGGTAAGATCAGCTCTAAACTTGACTTGCTCATGGGGAAACGCTGCTCCTGTTGTTTGCAGGGAGTTGTAGGGGTAATGCTGCTTTCCTTCTTCACCTGTTACATTGAAAATCCCTTACGGCAACGCTGCTGCCAGATGTAAAGATGTGATGCCATCGAGCTCTAAAACCTACCCAGAAACACAGAGCCCTCCCTGGTTGGCAAAGATCCTTTGTGCAGAGCAGACACTGCGATGTGTGTCCTGCCGGCAGCTGGAATCAAGGGTACTCTGTGCTCAAAAGGAGTAGAGGTAAGAGAGACAAGGCTCCCCATATGTCTCCTATGTTATCTTCGGGCTGTAGTTTTGCAGCTGAGTCAAAGATACTCCTAGCAGGCCTTCACTGACTGGCCAAACGATGTTTGCAGGACAGATAAAATACTACAAAAAAAGTCCAGCTTGCAGAGGGGGAACCACTGACATTTTATCCCTGTCCTCCAGCAAGGAGTCCTGGTTCCAGTCTTTTGTAAACCCATGCTATGAAGTTAGACTGCTTCTAAGTGTATTTGGTAAGTTATTTATTCATCTGGCCTGTGTGGATGGCAGAAATAACTGTATGATGACAACCGGAGGCTGACACTGGAGCCCTGTTTCCCTAACAGGCGGTGGCCCCCCGCACTTGTGCTGTTATTGTTACAGCAGGAAGAGCCAAGCACAACATTTAACCTGCATTTCTCACCTCTCCTTTGTTCATCGCCTTTTAAAGTAATAGCTTTTGATAGCAGGTAACCAGCACTGGGTACAATGAGGTGAACCTATCCCTAGTCTTATGAATGCGAATGTTACCATGGGACAAGGTCTCTCTTCGGTCTTCCGACTTCTGTGCTGTCGTGGGGTCTGACTGTTTGCAGCTCTTGCTAGTTTGTGCTACAACTTGTTTTCACCGCTTGTGAAGCTGGCTTAAGCAATTCCTTCCTCTCCTGAGTGCAGCTGCACATTTTTGCTGCTATGCTGTTTGCTACTCCAACCCAGTTGTGGGCTTCTTTTAACAAGATTTATTTCAGTAGTGTTTGTACCAGGAGCATTGGTACTGATACAGCTGCACAAGCAATGCACTGTGGTAAGGGGGTAGAAACTTGAAGCTGGCTTTTTGGCTGCAGAAAGCGTATTGTGTAGCTACACACAATAGTGATCACTGGCATCAGCCTTGGAATAAATAGCAGCCACTGAAGCTATTGAAATGGGATTAATTCCCATTCTGTATAGAGTGGAATTAATACAGTGAATGCAAATAATGTAGATGGCCAACAATTTGAGGTGACATAACACCGCAGTTAGAGACCGCCATTATTTCCTATTCTTCTTTCCCACGCACATGGGCACATTGTGCATTTCAATTGCACCACAAATCCTGCTTTCTAGATAAAAATAAAAAATCAGAAATTCAAAGCATGCAAAAGAAAAATTGTGAAATAATTGTTATAACTTGGGGGAAGCAACAGATGTTTCACTTGTTGCTGGAACTCTCTGAAGGAGAACTAATTTTCCAAGCATATTGAGTACATGCTAATCAGAAACATTTTTCTCTATGCAGCAGCATAATGATATTCCTCAAAATGTTCTTTGTGTTAGCTTAATAATGCACAGCCAAAGGATGCACTACTGGGACTAGTGTAGCAGGTTTTGCCACTACCTTTATCATAGAACAATAGATTGGTTTGGTTTGGAAGGGACCTTAAAGATCATTTAGTTCCAACCCCCCTGCCACGGGCAGGGACACCTTCCACTAGATCAGGTTGCTCAAAGCCCCATCCAACCTGGCCTTGAACACTTCCAGGGATGGGGCATCCACAACTTCTCTGGGCAACCTGTTCCAGTACCTCACCACCTCTTAGTGAAGAATTTCTTACTTGTATCTAGTCTAAATCTACCCTCTTTCAGTTTAAAGCCATTACTCCTTGTCCTATCACTACATGCCCTTGTTAAAAGTCCCTCTCCAGCTTTCTTGTAGACTCCCTTCAGGTACTGGAAGCCTGCTATAACGTCTCCTCGAAGCCTTCTCTTCTCCAGGCTGAACAACCCCAACTCTTTCAGCCTGTCTTCATAGGAGAGGTGCTCCAGCCCGCTGGTCATCTTTGTGGCCCTCCTCTGGACTCACTCCAACAGGTCCGTGTCCTTATGTTGGGGGCCTCAGAGCTATTTTGTTTCTTTCAAATTCTCTTAACTGGGCCAGTAACCTTTCTTGAAATATAAGGCAAAAAAGATTATTAATGCTTGAAAATAATGTTAAAAAAGCCCCAAGACCCAGTTGTAAAAAAAAATTTTAAAAATCTAGTTTCACAGATAAGGTTGATGCTTTGTTGAAGTTACTACTGATAATGCAGATTTAACACCTGGAGATTGCAGGTGGGGAATATACTGAGGACCACAATGCTCTTTTCTCCAGATCTGATCTTTTGAAGCAGCTCCTTCTAACAACAGCTGTAACTTCTACTCATCAAGATGCCAGCCCAGCTCTACAAAACTAATAGCTGTCACTGCAGTACAAGAAAATGATGTAGATTAGATAGCTTGGATAGTGGTTGCGGTATTGAACATTAAAAAATTTCTACTGACCTTAGATGCGGACAGACTGGAGAGGATCCAAAGGAGGGCCGAGAAGATGATCAAACCGCTATCTGAACCTGCCCTATGAGGAAAGATTGAAGGAGTTAGGTCTTTTCTCCCAGGAGAAGAGAAGGCTCAGGAGGACCTCATCACCGTATTCCAGTACTTAAAGGGTGGCTACATAGAGGATGGAGGCTCTCTCTTCACAAGGATCCACATGGAGAAGACAAGGAGCAATGGGTACAAATTGCCTATTTCAGCCACAGAAGATTTCCTCGCATACACAGATCTACTTTCTAAAAATGCAAAGACTTTAATTGTATCAGAATACGAAGTAAACCAAGAGATAAAAACCAACAAAGATCAACTGTTAATTCCCTGTGATGCTCTTTATCAAATGCAATTATTATTTGAGAAAACATTTCCAGAGCCTTTGGGATATAGTTGTGAGTGTAAGCCCAGACAGCACACTCCTCTGGCTGGGGCTGCCGCTGGCTGGGCGCAGGGTGTTCCGAGGTTGTGCAGACTCTACGGAATTATCACCTGGGAGCACCATTTGTTCTTATTCTTTAGGATTATCCTGTGCTGTACTAATGCACTTTGTTTAATACCAGCAGCAGGATTATCTGGTTAACGTGCCTGTGATACTACTATTTTCAGTTGACATGGCAGAGGGAAAAATCTTAGTATTTATCAGGTGGAGTGTTTATAGAAAATTTTCACTTGAATGTGTGTTGAAGTCCTGCCTTTTTGGCTTAAGATGTCAGTTAGATTTAAGCAGTAAATTACTGAATGTTTGACTACAGGCAAACAGTGTTAGTGTCCCAAAACTTTAGTGGCTATGATTTTGCAAATAGTTTTAATGAACATCAATATAATCAAACTCAAAAGACCAAAGATACCCTGTGTGCAAGCATCCACAGACTGATTTAAACCGGGATGCCCTGAGGTTTGACAACCGTTCAGGTGAATGGTGTATCAGCCAAACTTAACAGCGGTAAGTGTATGAGGTTGTACAGGCCATTTAGATGCTCCACTCAATAATATGAGGATTTTTTCAATATAATTAGAAATTTTGAGATTCCACACCCTCCTTTGAATTAGCCATCATCAGGTGACAGTTTCTTTTAAGATTTGCAGGTGATGTTGGTTTTATGATGTCTTGTTCATGTGTGAATGAACTTGGGAGAAAAGAGAGAGGAATTGTGATGTGGTTGGGAGGAGCAG
Source organism: Pygoscelis adeliae (assembly GCF_000699105.1). Classification (NCBI taxonomy): domain Eukaryota; kingdom Metazoa; phylum Chordata; class Aves; order Sphenisciformes; family Spheniscidae; genus Pygoscelis; species Pygoscelis adeliae. The sequence continues at coordinate 2,789,458 of NW_008825150.1, forward strand.
ACAAATGGGTCACTGAGACACGGGGAAGGAGAGCAGCGTGTGCTGGGTGCAAGGGGGGAGAAGAAAGGCTTAGGACAAGACCAAGAATTACCAGCTAGGATCTCGAGGAGAAAAAAAAACCTACAGAAAGATGGCATTGCCTCATTAGATCAAGGTTGAGTACATGGAAAATTGATGTTGTTTAGAATAATGATAGAAACTGGGAGTAAGGTTGCACAAAAGCACAGTTTTGCCAATATTGCATGTAACCTCTGCATGGTGTAGGGAGGCAGAGGAGTAGGAGAGGAAAGATGTCAAGCTGAATGGAGCACAGGTGGTTTGCTTCAAGTCCTGGTGCCCAGGATTTCTTCCAGTGTTTCACAGGGGGTGGGAGAAGAGGGGGACGTCTGTCCCTGGGTCTTTTCTCCATGCAAGGTTGAGGTGGCTGTGGTACACTCCTGGACCTGGATGGTGGGAAATCATAGAATCATAGAATATCTCAAGTTGGAAGGGACCCCTAAGGATCATCGAATCCAACTCCCTGCTCCTCACAGGACTACCTAAAACTGAACCATATGACTAAGAGCATCATCCAGACGCTCCTTGAACTCTGACAGGCTTTGTGCTATTACTGCTTCCCTGGGGACCCTGTTCCAGTGACCGACCACCCTCTCAGTGAAGAACCTTTTCCTAATGTCCAATCTGAACTTCCCCTGACGCAGCTTCATTCCATTTCCTCATGTCCTATGACTGGTCACCAGAGAGCGATAGATCAGCACCTTCCCCTCCGCTGCCCCCCTTGAGGAAGTTGTAGACTGCGATGAGGTCACCCCTCAGCCTTCTCTTCTCCAAGCTGAACAGACCAAGTGACCTCAGCTCCTCCTCATAAGTCTTGCCCTCGAGGCCTTTCACCGTCCTGGTCACTCTCCTCTGGACACGCTCTAATAGTTTGGTGTCCTTCTTATGTTGAGGCGCCCAAAACTGCACACAGTACTCAAGGTGGGGTCACACCAGTGCGGTGTAGAGTGGGACAATCACTTCCCTCGACCAGCTAGCTATGCTGTGCTTGATGCACCCCAGGACACGATTGGCCCTTCTGGCTGCCAGGGCACACTGTTGACTCATATTCAACTAGCCATTAATCCAACCCCCCCCGATCTCTTTCCGTAGTCCCAGGGCTCTGGGAGTCAGGGAGAACTCACATGGCTATGAGCACGGAGAAGGAGAAGATACCATGTAGAGGGCTGGTATTTATTTTAAAAACAACCCTGGAATGCTCCACCCTCTTCTTAATGTATCAGAGAGACACAGGCGGCATTTCTTGCTTTTTTCTATTTGTAGCGTTAGCAGTAGCACATCTCCGGGTACTCGTGCCATGTACTAAAACATATGGCAAATTACTTGCCCATATGGGTTCGAAGAGCGATGTGTGTTCAGCAGATTAAACCCCAGAACAATCAGAAGGCGAGCTTTGCATTCCAAGCTGGAGAGCATGGCAATCATCTCGCATTGTCTAGACTTTCCTCTCTCTGTCATTTTTACATATTTTGCAGCGATTACATTCATTTCCTCTGGCTTCCTTTCCGCCAAGATCCATCTGCAACTTAGAATTGGTTAAGATAGCTTTTCATATTCATGGTATTAGTCACTGCGAGCATATTTGGAGCGAGCACTTCTGATGCTCCCATCCATTTTTGTTACAGTAAATTAATCCCATTCTGGGAGGGTGATGGAAACTGTTTTTTTTTTTGATTTATCTGTGCAGATATCATAAATGAATTTAAAAAAATCATGAAGCCAATGTTTTAAAATAATGATTAATCTCATTTTTCTTAGAAGATATATTATCAGACAGGTATGATAGAGAAAACTCATTACTTTGGCTGTAAGAACGTATTAATTAAAGGACTGTGTCACAACAAAAACCAAAGACAAACTTATTACAGAGTAATTTTCATTAGAAACTAGTGAAAGTGCAGTTCTTGACTAGCTGGAATTATGGGTTAATGTTCCCCTTTTCAGTTTGCTGATGTTGATGGGATTTTAAATGACTTTTGACAAGTTTGAATAATATTGCATATATTAGCAAGCTGTTGGTCAGCAGGCGAAGGAGAGTGCTTAGATAACGATGAAACCTCCTAACACGAGGAAGGGCTGGAAGGTGGGCTTTAATCAAAACCTCTGGATTCTTCGTGCTTCCTCAGCTAAAGGGAATATTCTCTTACCTGAAAATACTGATTGAGTTGTAATTTCCTTTCACCTTGGGCTGAAGCTAAAAATCTTGTTCTCAATCACTGCTTTCCAAAGTAGGGAGCAAGGAAAATTTGCCTTTAAGATTTTACTGCCTTAGGGTTTGGGCACCAATTTATCAAGCAGACAAAATTTTTGGTATAGGCAGGATCTTGGTGGTTATTTGTGTTAGAGGGAGCAGTGAGCCACCGTACAGGTGCTATGGAGCTCGCAGCTCAACTGTGTGCACCCCTCTCCCCAAATTCTTTATGTGAAGAGCCCTTTCCTTGAGCTGGAAATCTGGGAATCCATCTGGTTTTGCTCATGCAATTGATACGTATGTTGCTGTCTGAGCAGGTAGCTCGCTTTCTTCTTTCAGCTGTCATAATTCAAATCTGGTGTGAGACTTGGGAAGCTGCTATGGTTTGGGGGGTGCTTTGGGTCACCGGAGCAAGGGGCCAGCCTGAGCACTTGATGCTGTCCCCCAGTTTCTGCAGGGCTTTGCACTGCTCTTCTCTGCATCCCTGCTGCCGCCCCAGAGTGTTATACACTGCCACCCGTGCGCCTGCTCTGCCCCATGTGCACAGATGTGATATGTATCTGTGTAGAGCTTTTTCCTCCTCAATTTTAAAATTATTACTTTCTGTGATTTTACCAAAATAGGTGCGTATGCATATTGCAAACCTGTACTTATCCCCTAGCCTGACTCTCTGGCAGAACTGCAGAACAACTGCCCATTTACAGCCACGTAAGGAGACCAGACCCTTAAAGCGTTGGCTGGTAGGTGATTAAGCGATGGATGGTAAGTGAGATTTTATCTGCAGATCACTGCCGTGATTTGCACAGCAGGGCTGTTCTTCATCCGGCACTGCAGGCTGCAGGAGGCACTGCTCAGCCCAGTGCCCCTCAGCTCCAGGCCCAGCTCGGCCCAGTGTTCCCCAGCCCAGCTGGGGTGCTGAGCTGCTCTGCTCCATCCTGCCTGCAGATGGGGACTGAAAACTACATTTTGAAGGCACAGCTACGCCGAGTGCTGCAGCCTGCTTCCAGAAGGCAATTACTCATCCCCTGCAAGCCAGGCTCTGCCTCCTCCTGAGACCTGCATTTCTTGAAGAGGGGAGAGCAGTGTTTAAAGAGCAGCAGTCCTTCCCCTTGAGCTGACTTCCCAGGTCCTCTGCTGAAAAACAGAAGGAACCTGAAGGACCAGCAATAGATATAATTTATCAGTGCAGACCGCTGTAAGAAATCAGCTCAAACGTGTAACTGCATACAAATATACACACACACACACATGCATTTAGTATGCTCTGTTTTATATATCAAATAGAAAATGCTAGATAAACAAAACCGTGGCCAAAATGTCTTTCATATTACCTATGGGACGTGAAGCAGCAGGGAAAGGCAGCTTGGCAAGCCTGCTTTTGATTCTCTATGAATGGGTTATTTGGACTGCAGATGATCCAGCTTGCATTTGTTACACTGATAGTCAGAGATGGCTGCCGTGCATCACGCTTCTTAGCTGAGGTATAGTGCCGTGTGACTGTGGTTATGCATATTCCCAGGCCAGCTCAGCTTTGGAGATAACGTGGCAATGCACGACCAAGCCACCTCGGTGGCCCTGCCTGGAGGCGTCCGGGTTTCACCGTGGCAGGCCAGAGCGGTGCTGCAGCACTCAACGCCCCTGCAGCGAGTGTTTCGCTTTGGATGGAGCAAATCTAGATATTTGCATTCCAGAATGTGCTGAAATCTTCCACGATATGTAAGAATTACTTGTCATTTTGGAGAGAGCCAAAGCAGGGGACTCAGTACCAGGTCTCTGGCCTTTATGTTCCTCGTAAAAGGCTTGAAGTGCTCAAGTAGCCCTGTACTCAGCTGGGGATGCTTCTCCCTGTGCTGTAATAAGCCCAGCATAACAGCCGATTTGTCTTCCAGGTGTTATATGAAATTCTGTCCACCCTGGAATCAGAGGTTTATGTTTGATTTCAGTGGAGCCAAGCTTTCATTTTTATTTCATAGGGAGTTTGCTCTGATTTATATGATTGAGAGTTTTATAAAACTTATTATTCCTGTAAGGGTACATTTTTTTGCCCCTTTAGAAGCTTCCTAAGTGTGGAGGGAGAGGCATACCCACAAATTTTGTCTCTAGGATGAGGGTGTTTTTATGACTGTAAACAGTAATATCAATAAACAGGGAGAAAACCGTAACAACCTTATGCTGCCTTGCACCCCACTAGGAAGAGCCTAGAGAGCAAATACATGAACGAGAACATGCTCAGAAAAACATGAACACCTCAAGTTTAGCAGCCCAGTAAAACTTCCATGTGGGGAGGGAGGTGTGTGAAGCAGGTTAATGCCACTCCAAATTTTCTTCTCTGTCTTGAATTGGCCCTTATGTCTTCCTCCTACCAGATTTTCAGATTGAAGACTTATAAACACTGCTTGTTTATACCTGCAGATCTTTGGTATATAGGTAATTAAAAAAAAAAAAATCAGATGCATACAAGTCTATTTTGTGTTCATGTCAGAGAAGACCACAGAATGAGCGACGCTGGACCTTTGCCTCAGCTTACACAGAGAGCTGCTGCAGGATGGTGGCATTAGGATGCTGGTGCTGCAGCTGCCCTCAGGTTCCTTAGCAAGACAGAAATCCCACGTTTATCATTGGTTCTCTAAGGTTTGTGAGTCTTGGCTTTGCTATACACCGTATGTGCTTGCATTGCAGGATGCAGATCTCCGAACTCTGGTGGTGTTCTTCTCCCAGGGGAACGGCGTTACAGAGGAGCCCTGCTGGGACACAGGCTGCCACAACTCGTCCTACACAGTTGTGCTCATGAACTTGTGACTCACCCCAAAGTCTCTTCCTTCCCCCCTCCTTGGTGTCTCTGAGTTCCCACCTGCATCACCCATGCTGGGCTTTACAAGCTTTACAATGTCTTTTGTTAAATATTGAAACCTTTTCCATCACTTTGTTAGGTTTTACAGGTTCCTGAGAGACTGAATTTCCAAAGCATTTTTTTGTTGAACAGTCCAAACTTTAAGTCCCAGCTGTTTCTCCAACTTGTAGTCTCACTCCACCAGCAGTTACATCCTTTGATCATCAAAATTTCTATTATGCTACTTGATTAAAGGTATTCAGAACTCAAGGTGAGAGCAGACAGAGATTTACATTTGAAGTGATTTATTAACCTTCTGTAATTTGAGGTCATGCTAGATTCAGAATATTGTTAGTCCTTAATCTCTGTCTCTCTTTGTGCTATCCAGTAATAGACAGCTAGCGTTAGTTTAATTCAAAGGGTTTTTGCTTCCTTGGAGGAAATATTAGAAGGAAATAAAAATTCTGTAGTTGGTAAAAGGGATTAGGAAAAAAAGTCCTTTTGAATTCCCATTCTCAAAATCCCTAGGCTACAAACACAACTGATTAAGATATCACCTAGGTAAGAAATAAAAAATTGCCTCCGGTGTGTCCCAACTCGTACAGTACCCTTTATGTCACCTACTTAGTAGCAACAGAGTGTCAAACTGGGCTGTGAACGGTGCAAATGTATTGTAACTACAGTCATTGCTTGGTGGTGCTACAATCTCCTTTTTCTTATGATATGAAAAATCCCGGATGGGTTAATTCCAGAATAGACAAACAGTTCAGCTATGGTCCTCAGCATATCATGACCGTAATATCCTACTCTTCTACCAATGCCACTGTACGGTGCAGGGGGGATAACAGTTTTAATCACTTTGTCTGTTAACCGTCTCCTAACCGTGCTTCAGAAAACTGAGGAAGTTAAAGAGTATCTTGGTATTCAGGCATGGTGCAGACGGTGCTCGTTAAGCCCTCTCACTTCATTGTTTTCATATGGGTCACCTTTTATTTCCTTGAGAATAGAATAGTCATTTGATATACATAAATACAAGTACGTGATTAACCTAAGAAAAATAATGTCAAATGCAAAATTCAGGTTTCATGAAAGAAAGCCAAAATGAATATACCTACACAGAATTTACTGGCAAAACTCTGACTGAGCTGGGCTGCTTGTGCGACTGTCGGGATGTGTTTTTGTGAGTGTGTGTGTGTGTATGTATAGATCCTCTTTGCCGTGCCCTGTTTGGGCAGGACAGTTCTGCTTCATTTTCTGTTCCTCACCAATCATACCACATGTGCAATGAGGTAGAAAAAAATTCTGCCTCTATGTCCCCAAAGGAAGAAGGGAGTACCCAGGTATTGATTTCCTCCATATTCTGTAAGGACCTGCTCCTATTTCTTTGAGACGCCTGGGCTTAGATTTTTAAAATATCCGGTATTCTTTCAAAACAGAAAAAAAATCATAAGGACAATTTACTGGGGGAAAAAAGCAGACCAAACAAATCAAATCATTCAGGAGGTCTGCAAAAAGGAAAGGTAAACAAGTCTGAGGTAGTTAGAGTTGGGATGGTGGACTATGCATCAGGGACAGATGCGTTGATGGGTTCTAGGCAGAAGCACCTGAAAGAAAGGACCCGTGATGACCCACGCAGGAATTGCACTCTGAGGGAAACCGTGTGCGTGGTCTGTTAGAAACACACATTTTTCTCTAACAAACAGCTGTACACCAAACCCTGGAAAGCTGTCTCTAGACACTTGAATGCACATCACCGTGAAAAGCTTCATCATCTCGTTGGGAAGAGGACAGAGGGTCTGCAATGCAAATGTGAACTTTGGAAAGAGAGACTTTAAGTTACCAACGTGACACCTTTGCAAACACATTGGTAATTACCTGCTAGTTAGATGCACTGCGAAATACTTGTTCTTATAAACCCATGACATCCACAGTTGTTCACTTTTGTGTTACTTTCTGAGCATTGCACGTGTGTTCTGGGGCAGCAGCATGCAGTGGCTGCGCAGGCAGCGCAGGGAGGGCAATAACAGAC